>NC_143256.1:31522302-31825332 GCF_984573655.1 Nuphar pumila | reverse complement strand
GGCTAGTTGGAGGAGATCCAACTAGCCATTGCACCTCCCTCCAACTAGCCCATCTCCCTCTTGTATATATAAGTGTGCGAGTGTGTAAGTGAATATGAGAGAGAATTGATGTATATTGAGTGTGTGTGCATTAGTGTTGTAGTGAGGTTTTTCTTGTATATTTTTTTGTGTTTATTTCACATCAATAAAATATTTATTTACTTTTATATCTTGTTTCTTCTCTTGTATTTGCATGACTTATTGTATCTATCCAAATGCATTGGATTTCATCTATGTTGTTATTGTTAGTTTCTTGTGTCTTGGGTTCCATGCCATTTCGTGACATTAACAATATTTTCTCCTTATTGAAAAAATGGATTCTAGTATGATAAGCTTATTGTGCCTTGTTTTGAAAGAGTATTGTAGTAAGATAAGCTAATTGTGCCTTGTCTTTATTCACAAAATGCTATTTCTAGGGTTATTGAGAATGACATCACATTTTGCAGGGTCATGAGGCATAGATTGCATGATACTAGTAGAATTATGCGTAATCGGAGGACAGTACCTCTTTTAGTTTTTGATGTGCAGAGGATCTCCACAATTTCATCTATGGAGCAGATATTCTTCATACCCTCAATTCCTTGTGAGTTTGGTTGTTTTGAGTTCACATTCATCTTTCTGTCAATTTCTTTCAGCAGACAGGTAACTTTCCTAGCAGGTATGTCACCAGAGCTTAGAGAACTACTGATAAAAAGCTTTGAAAAGCCCAAGACAAAAGTGCAGTTTGTAGGGCTCTCAAAATTAGCTGAAGGTAATGTAGTTAAATACCCTCAGAATTAGCTGAATGCAAATGTAGTCTAACATAACATGGCCAAGACTCCTGGAACCGAATTAACAAATTTATATGATGCTCAGTTGATGGTGCTACATCAAGGCTTGATGATACCCCTGTAGCAGAAGAGTATTTTGCCTCAGTTTCTGAGCAAAAGCAACCAGAACCGCTTGAAAAGAAGCGTCTCAGACCAAGACAACTGAAACTGACTGATGATGAGCCAGATAGCATGCAAGTTCAAGTATCACATGCAAGAATTGAAAACGAGCCAGATAGCATGCTTCAAGTTGAAGCATCAAAAATTGGAAACAAAAAAGTTTACAGCACAAGCTCTGATTTCAGCCTTAATCTATCGGATGAGGTAGATGTTGTTTGTTTGGTATTCTTACAGTTGCTTGTCTTTTGACTGTTTGACTGCCAGCATTATTGTTGTTTATGGTCTCTCACTATTGATTTTGTTGCAGGATTTGAACTCTTTTGTTGTAGATGCTGGACGCCAATGTAAGACATCTACTTTTTCACAATTTTCCAGTAAGAAGGTGAAAATTCAGCAATTGTGAATCCTAGGAGGTTTCTTATAATTCGGATCTGTTATTTCATGGTTAGTTTGTTAGGAAGATGTCTACATAGTTGTGGTTCATTCACATTAAACATCTAACCGAAGAAGAAAGCTGCAGGTTCCCTGAATCACTTCTACATTCTTTGAAACCCTTCTCCCTTGCTTGCCTTGATCCGTAGCTCAGAGACTGATCATCACATTTATAATGTGTTGATCATTGGTTCAATTCTTGTAGCCAGATTTTCTTTCATGTCCTTTTCTATGATTGATAATATTTCCTTCAGATTAAGGAATAGTAAAAGAGGGCGTTCCTTTTAATCTTTTCGTTCTAAAACTCAGGTTATCAACCTCTTTTGCCCATGTTATACACTCACTTTTGCAGTCCAATTATGTTCCAGGAAATTTATTTAGAGCAGTTGTATCTCTACAGAACAAATTCTGACCGATGAGTGGAAATTGCTTAGTGATTGATTCTCAGTATTCCTTGTCCTTTCTTCATCTATAATGTTCATTGGCTTAGTATTCCCTGTAAGTTATTGGTCGTTGAATCCACATAAAACTTGTCAGGATCATGACTTTTTTGCCTCGGCATTATCTAGCTCTTGCATACCAGAAACTCTTTTTAGGTAGTATTATTACAAATATGTCTGAGAACTGTTTTTTGGCTTTTCGGTGGGTGTGTGGGATCGGGGATGGCACACAGTCACACAGAGGTGCATACTGCTAACTGTGACTGATTTTGATGTATTTAGGTGATTTTGATGGTCATAGTAACTGGTCGAGAAGGACTAAGTAAGTAGTTCTGGAACCTTATACTAACCTTGATATTTATACGCTGAGGTTAGATTGTTTTTATTTGTTCATGGCTGTTTTTGATGAATTCAATGACTCAGGGTGGTAGCACAATTTCTAAGGGACATTTTTAAGAGCCCGAAGTTGCAAAACCAAGATAAAGGTCTAAATGTGACATACGTTCTACAAGGGAAAACAAGAAAGGAATGTGCTCTATTTTTCATGGAGATACTGGTACTTTCCCATTTACTGTTCTGTCTACATCTATTATATATGTTATTTGTTAGTAGGGGAACTGGCTGCTATGTGTTTTTCACTGATTGATGTTAAGAACTCTAGCTGGTTCCGAGAACCGAATTAACATGGTAGCTGTATGGATGAGCCGTATGGAATGTGGGGTTTGGCATGCCTTTCCATGTTCAAACTTTTCTGTTGCCACATTTCTGGTTGAATTCAGAGTGATGATGTTTAAGTAGAGGGATTGTTAGCATGCCAATTTCGATTTAGGTGTAAAATGGTCATATGCAGGAGCACTGGGCTGTTGTATTTAAGCAGAATGTGGCATCCACTGTGATGCTACCTGTCAAATTTCTTTTTTGGTGGTGGATTAGGAAATAATAACAAATAAAATAAAAATAGATGTCATCCTCCTCGAGACTGTCTGGACCAAAAACTCAGTGCTTATTTTTATACTTGTTAAGAACTCTAGCTGGTTCCGAGACCCGAATTAACATGGTAGCTGTATGGATGAGCCGTATGGAATGTGGGGTTTGGCATGCTTTCCATGTTCATACTTTTCTGTTGCTACATTTCTGGTTGAATTCAGAGTGATGATGTTTGAGTAGAGGGATTGTTAGCATGCCAAATTCAATGTGGGTGTAAAATGGTCATATGCTGGAGCACTGGGCTGTTGTATTTAAGCAGAATGTGGCATTCACTGTGGCCTTTGTCAAATTTCTTTTTTGGTGGTTGATTAGGAAACAATAAAAAATAAAATAAAAATAGATGTCATCCTCCTCGAGACTGTCTGGACCAAAAACTCAGTGCTTAATTTTATATTTGTTAGACCACAAGGGCTCTGCACACCTGTCTAGGTAGGTCATCTTACAGCATTCAAGTTAAGTATGTCACCAGTTCGATCTTGCAGTGTGCATCCCTTGCTGCAAGGTCGAAGCCAACGGGAAACTATCCCCAGTGGGCAGGAGGGAGTACTCGTGGAATTTTACACCGCAGACAGTGAAATAGGGCCACGATCAACGTGGCACATCTCTGCCTGTAACTGGATGTCCGAGTCATAATGATGGTTTCTCCTTGTTTTATATTGTTGAGAGATTTCTTTAGAATTGCTGATTACCATTTATTACAATGTAGGTTTTGAAGACGCAAGATTTTATAGATGTCGAGCAAGATTCACCTTATGATGATATCCGGCTAACACCATTGCCAAAATTAACCAAGCTACACATCTGAATGAGTGAATGTTGATTACAGTGGTAAGTTCATTCTTTTTATGCATTTTATCTTATTTTGAATTTGAAGCATGTGTATGAGTGATGATCTTTTTGACTGGGAGAACAGCAAGGAAAAATGTTGATCCATGGCCAAGATATGGCTCCAACAAGTTCTCTATGGGTATTTTAAGCTTCAAACATTTAGACTATAATGGGTTATTCCTATGAGATAAAACCCATACATTTTGAGTTGTTTCTTTGAGACTGCTTACTGCCACTGATCACCATGTAGGTTTTGAAGAAAGAAGGCTATATATATATATATATATAGGTGTACAACAACACTGATCTGATGACGATGTGGATCTAACCCCAACTTTAGATGCTGAATGCTAGTGATTTTTGGCATCTTCCATTTTGGATTTGGAGCATGTAAATAAAGTAGTCAGTTTTAGTTGAGAATCTGGAGAGAATGTGGTTCCGTGGTTACTCGATCCAAAAAAGACGACTTTACAGCAAGACATCTGATGAAGATGTGGATCTAACCCCAACTTTAGATGCTAAATGCTAGTGATTTGACATCTTCCATTTTGGATTTGGAGCATGTAAATAAAGTATAGTCTGTTTTAGTTGAGATGAAAGTTTTCAGTTCATGTGCATATGATTTGGACCTCAAATATTTCGAATGGGCATGGGGTTTGTGATATGGAACCTTTGTTAATCCGTGGGAAATACATGCTTGTAGACTTTTCACCAGTTTATCATCCTAGCCAATCCTAACCGATTCAAAGAACTCTTAATTGCAAGTGTTTTTCATATCATTGTTTGTTTACTAGAAAGAAAGCGTGCTTTTGGTCAAGACTTGGTTTTTTATCATAGATTTTTTTATGCAATATGGTCAACTGATTTTTAGCTCTCCTTAGGGAAAGGCTTTAATCATAAAAGCTGTATGATCTAATACATGATCTTTCCACTAAATAAGCTATAAAGATTATATTCATAGGATCTGATTAAGCAAAAAGCGCTCTAAACTATTGCCCTTTTGAATCGATTAGAAATTAGGATGTTTAACTTGGTAGGCCGTAACAATTACTGCGTGCTTTATAAAATGATCATACGATGCCAATTAGAGTTTGCCTAAAGTTTGGTCCAGATGGGGGCCCACCCCAGAAGACAGGGTTGGCTCTGTCCTAACAAACCATAGTAAAGGATTTAAGGATGATCAATAGTCCCTTCCCCCTCCAGAGCGGCAGAAGTCTGAAACCAGCAGCCGAGCTTGAAAATAATTTAATTTAGATTCAATTTGAGGTTTCAAATCCGAATCTAAATATATGCAGAAAATGTATCTGGTTAGCTATCTTATGCTAACCGGATCTAGATCCAGATGAATCTGAAATCTGAATGTGAATTCCAATTTGATTAGGCCAAATTCAATAAAGGCAACATCCAAACTTAATCTTTCACTTTTACAGCTTAATGTGTGTGTAGAGATTTGTAACGTAGGCTTGTAAACGGGCTGGGTCTGGGTTGATCCGGTGATGACTCCAATTTTCAAAGAGTGGATCAAATTTTGCATGTGGGTCTTACTCTGAACAATGATATACATATGGATCTAGATGTGATCCAACCCCCACTGACCCTGGATTTGCTAAAAACAGGTCAAGTATATTGTTTTTTTCATAGAGTACGTAAAATGTGTTGGACCAGACATTTATCTCCTCATTTCTAACTCAGATCTGATTAAGTCTCACACTACTCAATCTGAATCCGACCCATTTGATAAATGAGCCCTATTTTAATGAACATTTGTACAAGTTTCTTCACGCTTGTGCTCATGAGCCCCTAGCAGGCTCTGGATCGGACCTGAGGGACATGCGTTTTGGATTGGGGTGGGCACTGCCCACCTTGACTCAAACCCTCCTTTGGGGAATTTTTGGGTCTACTTGGCTCCGCCCGTCTGAAACAATCCATAAGTTTTTGTCAACTGATAGCCCATACTAGGTCCATATTCACAAAACAAGCCGGGCAGATAGGGATGCAAAAAGGTTGGATCAAAAATTGCAAAACCTTCATCCTGGATCTGACCCATTTGTATCCCTTGAAGTCGAGAGTTATTGGTGTTATTCTCATGATTTTGTCGGTTATATATATATATATATATCATCATCAAATAGGTTTTTCGAACTTGGGTTGGTCGCGTTGCCGAACGTGTGCATAAAAAAAAATTTAATTTGTGTCCTTTTAGTGCTGTTCCTGACCGCTGCTACAAGACCAGAGTGCGCAAAAAAATGACCAAGCATCACCGATGATCGCTTGCATGATCAACGGTGATGCTTCATCCTACGCATCATCAAACAGTTTAACTGGATCTAATCAAAGCTGCGAACTAGTTAAACCTGTCACATGGACCACTTGGATCCAAAATGGGGATATTTTGTCTTACCCGACCTGTTTTTGTTAATGTCCAAACCGTAAGCAACCCAATCCAGACTGGGACTTTATCTGATTCTTATTTCACTATTTAGACATATTTAGTGTTAATTTAGTAATAACTCCAATGTGGTGAACAGTTTGCTTAATAAAAGGAAACTTCCTAAACTTGAATCGTACTCATACTGCCTGAATTCAATATTAGAAGACAGGATACATCCGGCCTACCAACCACCGCCCTAACTCACTCACTCACTCAAGACGGCCTCTTTGATCTTGGTCCATACAGACGATTCGGCGAAATGGACTCGGCCAATATGAGTTTAAAATTAAAATCATCATACATGGCCTATTAATTATGTTAATAGGCTCTTCCATGCACTTTGTACGCCTAGGTGCTAGGGCAGAAAGACAAGCCTAACGATCCGAACAGTGCATGTTCGGGCTCAACTTGTTTACCAGTGGATTGAGCTCATGACTTGATTCGTGTCCGTGTTTAGCTGAGCCAAGCTCAAGCTCGACTCGTTTTGAGATGAGGCGAATACAAGCTGGATCATGTAAAAACATTCCATGTTATTTACACATGGAATATATATGTATTTTTTATACGGAAAGTGATTACTGTACAGCAAAAATGATGAGTTTCCCTAAAAACCTCACAATTTGTTAAAATTCATCCTATGTCCAAAATCGCAAATAAGCAACTCTGTTAGGATGTTTTTACCCTTCACATGTGTGAAACTCAAGAAATTCATGCGATATATCACTCTGCTTGTCAGGTATCACAAACTCTCGCTTAAGAGGAGATCCACACATTTTTTTTTCGAACCTCACGAAGCACTCAACATATTATGTTATTTATGTGGTCTTCTCTTTTAATCGTAAAATCACAATTACCTTAGTAAAATCGCTTATTTTATACCAAAGTCATGAAAAACCGTGCGAACCATCTTGATCTCTTTTCTCTAACCCTCGCTTAAATAGAGTTCACACATTTTTTTTGGTTTTCATGAAGTGCGCAAAAACAAGTTTTGCTAACCTCCTTATGATCGTAACTTTGTAAATACCTTAGGACAATCACATATTTTATACTAAAGTTTTGTGAACCTTCTTTCTCCTTTCTTTAAACTACATGTCTAAATTTGCGATGTTCTTTCATATTTGTGGTTTTTCTACTAGAATAAATGTGATTCTTCAAGGGTATAAAAAGTGATTATCCGCACCCCAAGGCTATTTTTGCATATTCTAGGGTTTCTTTGGGATCTTCAACTTATGGTCCCCTTCTTGATCTTTTGTAAAAAAAATTGTCGACTTTTTTGGCAACTATGTATAGCCACTTTTTCCTAGCGATTCATCAACGACACTTCATCATTGAGTTTTTCATATTCATTGACAATGAGTTTTTCGGTAAGCACATTCTTAACGATGAGTTTTTTTTGGTAAGTACAGTATTTCTGATGAGTTTTTCAGTAACTCTTTTTTTTAAGTTGTATATTCTCTCTTGTACATCTCTTTATGAGTTTTTCGATAAACTATAGTAGTATTAGAGGCATTGCAATTTTTCTTTTTCTTATCTGATATCATTAAACATTGTTTCATGTTTTTTAAGCATGCTTTTTAGTTTAGCTTTTCTGGACTACATACAAACAATGTTTGATGGCTATGAGCACTTTTATATAGAGGCTTGATGCTCATGTATAATTTAATGTGAAATGTTAAATTATGTTCTTCTCAGTGTTGAGTTTGCATAGTTTAACACAATATGGCAACTGAGAAGTCTGTGTTCGAGGGGCCCATGCCCACATCGTCTGCTAGTGTCAGAACACAAAAAAAAATGCCAAAGAAGAAAAACTAAGTATTGGGTTATTCTATCTACTAAGATGTACACCATCAACTTGAAATGTGGATAGAGAGGGAGCCAACTCTATAGCCAAAATATTGGTTGTCCAACATTTATCACAAAAAAATGCAGCCTCAGTTATGAGCCACCTCCAAAAGAGTAGCACAAAACACCTAAAATGTTGACCAAATTACAGTTAACTCCTAGATTGCACAAAATTGAAGTAGAATGTTCAAAAAAGAATGAAAAGTTTGTTGCCACAATCATATCTACCATCTCGGAAGCGTCTAAGAAGGGAGAAGGTGGAGGGGGACTCAGTGAACAAGAAGTTTGAGCCATGCACTTACTCTGAGGTTGTTGCTAACCTCAATGACCGGGTAGATAAAGCTAGATACATGACCACAAAGAATGTGGATGATAGAGGGGAGGAGGTGGTGGCTTAACAATGGGAATGAGAGGCACCTTAGTAAGGGGTGGATGAACGTCAGCAAGGAAAGGATGAACCTCAGCATGGGGAGGAGAAACTCTACAAAAAATTGGAGGAGGCACCTAAGTAAGGGGAAGATGCAGAGAAAAAAATAAAAGGTCCAAGGAAGAGATCGAAGCAGAGAAGAAGGTTTGGTGTTCCTGGATAGGTACTTTAGTCATTTGTTATTTTGTATATAAATATTTTTAAAGGCTCTATTGAGTCTCGAACCTTCTTTCTTCCCCAATCCTACTCTTTCTCTCTCCTTCCATTATGTGCACGCGTAGCTCAGCCCCGCCCCTGCATCTCCCTGGTCATCTCGATCCCACTATGGTGACATAACCCTACCCCACGGCCCCCACCCTTGATCCTTTTACACATGCGCAACTCCCATTTCTCTCTCTCTCTCCTGCCCCACTTTGCCATTGAGGCATTGACCCTGGTGGGCCAGCCCCACCACAAGCCCCATCAGGCCACCACACCATGATGGTATGACCCCATGGGCCACCCTTGACCACACCTCACTTTCTCAATGTTGTTGTGGCGTGTGTGGCCCCTTTGATTCTGAGTCTCCTAAATCTTGAGTCTCGACACCACTGACCCACTCTCTCTAGTTTTGGGGTCTCGACCATGAGCCCCTGCCAATACCATGACTGACCGCCCCACAACCACATGCCTCTAGCCCACCTCTCTCTCTCGATCTTGTTGTGGCCGTATGACATGTGCAGAGTAGTGCCCCCTCCTCACCCAGACCCCAAAATGATAGAGAAAATAGGCAACATTCTTCAGTTGGCCACACCATCGGCCCATCACTGTCCTTCGATGCACCGACACATGCACATGACATTATGGTTTTTGGTAAATTTTTAATTAGTATTGAATTAGTTTTTTTATTATAATTTTGTGGTTAACCCAGTAAGATGTAAGTCTTTTTGTACATCATACCTACCAAATTTGAAAATAAATATTGAAGGACAAAATCTACATGCTAATCCAATCCTACTCGATATGTTAAATTATGATGTCATACTAGGCATGTATTGATTACATCAACATTATGCAAGAATATTATGTCAGAAAGGAAAAGTGATATTTAATCAACCCGAAATTCCTTCTTAAATAGTTGCATTTCAATAACTAGGGCTTAAGGTTTTTTGTGCTTATTTTTCTCAATTAGCATTTAGGTTTTCTGTATTTTTTAATCAACGTTAGACATTATTCATATGCTTAATTTTATCTAGAAATTGAGTTTTTTTTTTGTTTCAAATAGCTTATGTATGAAAACTATGAATAATGTTTTCTATTATTGAGGGTTTTATTTAGTTTTTTGCTAAATAACATGAAAATTTAATTAGGTTTTAGAGTTTATTGGATTTTTTTGAATAACATTTTGTTTTTTATTTTATTTTAAAATATGATACATATTTAATTTAAGTATTTTTATACCTTTTTAATTAACATTAAACATGATTCTACATGCTTGATTAGTATAAATGCATAATTGATGATTTAAGAATTAGGGTTACGATTGTGCATTTGTTTAAATGACATAAAAATTGGATTATGATTTTAGGGTGTTATGTATTTTACTTTTTAATTAACATTAAACATGAAAAATGAATACTTGACTTTTGTTAGAACTTAGAATTTTAGGGTTTTTTTGTTTCAATTAGCATAAATGAGAATTTTAGGTTTTTTTTTTCAATTAGCATGTATTTGTTAATTAAATAACCATGATCATGATTTCATCTTTGATTTATGTTATGTTTCGTTTGTGTTTTTTTCTGATTTGTTTAAGTATTCAATATATATGGAGGTAGTTTGATTATTTAAATATTTTTGCAATGCAGATTTACCAAAGGATTAACAAGGCTTATCATTAACTTTAGTGGTGTGTTTACAAACTTGATAGTTTCTACTTTGCATATTTTGAGTATTTGAATTAATTCAATTCTTATTCACTTATTAAATACTTGCTACTTGTTAGTAATTATTATAATACTTATTACTTGTTAGTAATCATTAGCATATAATATTTTTCTAAAGAAAGTTAGTGTGTAGTTAATGATAAATGATTATTAATTTTATTCTTATTTGGTTTGATAATGTATAGGGATGGACAAATTCATTATAAGAAAGCTTATTTCTCATCAATCTTCTTCAATTGAAGTAAATAGAAGATATGACGAAGAAAAATTACATGAGAAATGAAGCCGAATAGAAATTAATCTAGCAAAATTATATGTAGATCTAGGGCTTCATGTTCTTATATCTAATTATCATCCTGATGAACAAAATAATGTTTGTAGGGTGTATCTTTGCAAGGGGTCCTTGTCAATCTCGTAATCACAACTTTTCACAAAAGAAGATTGAGGATAAATTATGAACAATGCTTAATTTGTTAAGTGTAAAGGTTGATTAGAGTATGGCAAATCTAAAGATGCAGTGTTTTGCTTGTATTGCTATCTTTTCAAGCCAAATTGGGCCGATCAAGTAAATGAAAAAGCATTTATTTCTCATGGGTTTGATAATTAAAAGGAGAAGAAGAAGCTTCATGTGTATATTGAAGGTCCTGACAGTCATCATAATGGTGCACAAACTAAGTGTGAGAACCTAATGAAGCAAGCACAATATATTCAAATAGTGTTTCACAAGCAATCAGATTGCCAAAGAAATTAATATTGAGTTCTCCTAAATGCAACAATTATCATAATTAAATATTTATTGAGATAGAAATTGTCATTCGGTGGACATGATGAATCTGAAGACTGTTAATAGATAGAACTTTCTTGAGTTGTTGAAGGTTTTTACAAATATTGATATAAAAAATATTGTACTGCAAAATTCTCTAGAAAATCCCAAGTTGGTATCACCTTACATACAAAAGGATGTTGTGAGAGCCGTTGTTGTGTAAACAACAAATGTCATTATTCAAGAACTTGGAGATGCATTCTTTTCTATTTTAATCGATTTAAACAACACATATTTTGTTCTAGTTAAAGAAAAAAATAACTATTGTTTTGCGATTTGCCAATAAGCGAGGTCAAGTAGTCGAGTGGTTTTTTGAGCTTGTACATTTTTATGACACGTGTTATATCTCTTAAAGTAGCAATCAAAGATGTATTTTCTAAATATGGGCTAAGCCTAGCAAAATTGTGTGGACAAGGTTACGATAGAGCAAGTAATATGTGAGGAGAGTTTAATAGACTTAAGACATTAATCTTGAGAGAAAATGAATAAGTTGTTTCTATTCATTGCTTTGCACGTCAACTCCAATTAGCATTGGTTGCTCTCGCAAGAAATCACTCTCAAGTCAACTCATTTTTTTATACAGTTTCTACTGTATCAAATATTTTTGTAGCCTCATGCAAACAACTTAATCATTTTTTAGAAGTACAAGTGATTCAAATTATCAAATCAATTAAGTTAGGTGAACTTGAAAGTGGGCGATGATTAAATCAAGAGAAGACTCTCAGATAGCCTGTTGATACACGTTGGAGCTCTCATTATAGTGCATTGATCAATTTAATCAGCATGTATTCTAGTGTGATTGATGTATTATAAGTTATTGAAAGAACTTCAAGTTCAGGAAAAAGAGGTTGACTTTGTATTTTGTTTACATTTGATGTGTAATATTTTAAGAATCATTCATGATCTTTCATCAGTACTTCGGCAAAAATATCAAGATATTGTCAATGCTATTAGTTTAGTTGCAGTATCAAATGAACGATTTCAAGAAATGAGAGATAATGGATGGGATTCCCTTTTGGATAAAAAATTTGCTTTATGTAGCAAGTGTTTTATGTAGCAAGGATTTGGGTATGGTTAGATGTATCAAAGATGAAACGCAAAGGGTTTTAGTCAAAGATGAGGAGATTAAGGAAAGATGGAAAGATTATTTTGATAAGCTATTTAATGATAGTCATGCTCAAGATCTTGGAGACTTCTCTATTCCTTTTCATGAGATAAATCGTGACTTCATGCGCAAGATTCAAAAGAAAGAAATTGCAGAGGCTTTGAAGAAAATGAAATCAAGAAGGGCAGTTGGCCCAGATGGTATACCTATCGAGGCTTGGAAATGCTTGGGAGAGAAAGGTTTAGAATGGTTGACAAATCTTTTTAACTTGATTTGGCGAACAAATAAGATGCCTAATGAGTGGAGGAAGAGTACTTTGGTGCCTTTATATAAGAATAAGGGTGATATACAAGATTGCACAAACTATCGTGGTATAAAACTCATGAGTCATACTATGAAACTTTGGGAGAGGGTGATTGAGTCTAGGTTGAGGAAGGTTGTCATGATATCGGAGAATCAATTTGGTTTTATGCCTGGAAGATCAACTATGGAAGCTATACATCTTCTTAGACAACTTATTGAAAGATATAGAAAGAGGAACAAAGATTTGCATATGGTTTTTATTGATTTAGAGAAGGCATACGATAGAGTACCTAGGGACGTTCTCTGGTGGACAATGATGAAGAAAGGTGTTTCTCTCAAGTACATTAGTATAATTAAAGATATGTATGAAGGAGTAGTAACCAATGTCCGCACTTGTGGAGGGGTGACAACCAATTTTCCGATAACGGTTGGGTTACATCAAGGATCTGCTTTAAGCCCTTTCCTATTTGCGATAGTGATGGATGAGCTTACGAGATCAATCCAAGAAAATGTACCGTGGTGTATGTTGTTTGCTGATGATATTGTTTTGATTGATGAGTCTAGAACTGGGGTTAATGCTAAGTTAGAATTATGGAGACAGACATTGGAAGCTAGAGGTTTTAAGTTGAGTAAGAGTAAGACTGAATATATGGAATGTCGGTTTAGTAAGCAACGAAGTAGTGATGGGAGTGTAGTGAAGCTTGGTGAGCAAGATATACCGGTGAATGATTATTTCAAATATTTGGGATCCATCATTCAAAAGTATGGAGAAATTGATGGAGATGTAAATCATAGGATAAAGGTTGGGTGGATGAAATGGAAAAGTGCTACTGGAGTGCTGTGCGATCGTAGAATGCCATTGCGGTTGAAGGGAAAGTTTTATAGGACGACTATTAGACCCGCTTTACTATATGGTACGGAATGTTGGGCTGCCAAGAGACATCATATTCAAAAAATGAGTGTAGCTGAGATGCGAATGCTTAGATGGATGTGTGGAAATACAATAAAAGATAAGATTCGGAACGAAGAGATACGTAAGAAGGTAGGTGTTGCACCAATTGAAAATAAGATGCGAGAGAATCGTTTACGGTGGTTTGGACATATTCGGCGAAGGCCTAATGATGCTCCAGTTAGAAGGTTGGAGAAATGGGAAAATATATTAGTTAAAAGAGGTCGGGGTAGGCCTAGGAAGACTTGGATGGAGATGATAGGAAAGGATATGAATGCTTTGAACCTCACCGAGGACATGGCGTTGGATAGAAATGATTGGAGGAAAAGGATTCATGTGGAAGACCCAAAATGAATTTCTTTTTTGGTTCATATCGCTGACCCCAATTGTTTTGGGATGAAGGCGTAGTTGTTGTTGTTGTTGTATGTAGCAAGTGTGATTGTTATTCCTAATATGATTGATTTATATAGGCCTTAAGGATGATTGAGACGTAAGGCTGAAGATATTACGACGTTGCATCATTATCGTATTGAATAGTTTTATACAATTATTGACATGCAACTTCTAGAGTTGAACAATAATTTCTACATAAGCAAATACAAAGATACTTTTTTATGTAGCATGTTTAAGTCCAAGAAATTCATTTTCTGCATTTGATGAAGACAAGTTGATATCTTGCAAAATTTTATCTTAGAGAATTTTCTACATCAAATTTATTGATTCTTGACAATCAACTATAAACATGTATCATTGATGTGAGACACAATATGAAGTTTTCAAATTTAAAATACCTAGTTGAGCTATCAGAAATAATGATAAAAACTGAAAAGCATAATGTGTTTTCTCTAGCTTATTTGCTTATCATGTTAACTTTGACTCTATCAGTTGTGATGATAAGTGTTGAAATGGTGTTTTCAACTATGAATATTATCAAGACTCAATTGCATACTTGAATGGGAGATAAATGGGTAAATGATGTTTTGGTTACTTATATAGAAAATGATATTTTTGACACCATTAGCAATGAATCAATTATGAATGACTTTCAAAATATGGAAAATCAACAAGGCCAATTGTAAAAGGTATGTGTTAGAGTAACTATTTGATTTTTTTTTAAAACATGTTAATATATTCTAGTTTCCTATTAGTTTTATTGTCTTTTGTTCATTGGATTGTTACTTTAATTTTTTTTATTTTATGATGTTCATCTTCGTTTTTTAGTTGGTTGAACTTTTTCTAACTATTTATAAAATATTTATGATGTCCTTTATAGATTTTTTAGAAGATTAACTAATTAATTAATTATTTATTTGTAAGATGTTTGTATTCCTTTCTCAGATCTTGTTGAATGCATTTCAAGATCGAAACTTGAGCGTGGTCACACTACATTATCCATAAAAGGTACTTCTTTTGGTCTTTATATCACATAAAGCTAATTGTTAGAGTATACAAGCATATTATTATGGTACTCTTTAGTTTTTCAATAATTTTCTTTATTACTGAAAATATGTTGTTTAGTTTCAATCAAGGTTCTTAATTATGAATATCACACTTGTAATTCTTTATTTTTTTTTGCACTTGTTAGTATAGTTTATTATAAAAAAATGTATTTTTTTACGGTGCATTTGTGCCCACCCTAGTTTAAATTCCTGGTTTTGCCCCTGCTTTGTATATATATTTTATGCATTCTTCTATTTATATATTACACTTAGTGTGTCACACACACACACACACACACACACACACACACACATATATATATATATATATATATATAGAGAGAGAGAGAGAGAGAGAGAGTCACTAGAATATCAAAATTGAAAATATAAGAAATATCGTGTGAACCACAACTTTCATGATTTTTTTCTCTTAAATATAATATGGATGTGATCTACATGCTTGGTTTTATAAGGACCAGCTCTTGAATCATCCCATTATGATAAACAAGATTTTTTTAAGTTTTTAAAATCAATGGCTAATAATCTTCATAAATATTTAAGCATTTAAAAATCACAGTTTTCATCTAACATACACGATCCAACAGTTGATTCATAGCAAATTTATTACCATATTGAACACATCTACAATCTACATGGTAGGATTCAAAGAAATGCTGGAAATGATCATATTTCAGTTCTCTCTCACACACACACACCCTAAGCCAAGCTCAACATCTTGTGTTTAGGGCTTGGCTCGTTTAAGCTCGATCCACCAGCTATACAAACCAATAAAAAATGAGTTTGTGATGAGCTGAACCGAGCCGAGTGACGAGCTGATCAGCTCGTTTAACAGCCCTACTAGGTGCTAAGGCGATTTGTACAACTTTCATTGTCTGAACAATCGTTTTCTTCATTAGTGAGTGTTAATTTCAATGTATTAGAAATAAGGCGGACAATGAGTGATAGTTGTAAAGCACCCAACCTAAGCTAAATCCGAAAAACAGGACATGGGCATAAAAAGTATCGGCAATGTTATCCCGTCCATGTTACTCAAAAGTTAGGTTCAGTTGACCCGGACAACATTGACAAAAACAAGGTCAATGTAGTCCGTGTCAACTGGACTAAACTTTAACATGTGGATCGGATTTAGGCTACGACTCCACCCGGACACTCAACGGGCTTGAGTGCACACTTGACAGCCCTATTGGGATTGCTCCTTTAGGGTGTGTTTGATCATGGGACGCTGTGGCGATCAAAACTCTGGATGTGGTGGAACATGCGTCCCCCTTCCTGTTACGCCGAGAATGGGACAACGGGAACACTAAAAAAAAAACTCAGGCGGAGGGAGGTCTCTCTCTCTCTCTCTCTATATATATATATATATATATATATATTAGGGATTTGAATAAAAATTCTTTAATTAAATTATTTTATATTTAGTTCGATTATGGTTTTTAGTTGATTGAATAGATTTTTTCTTAAATTTTTTATTATGTTTTTTTTTCTTTGATTTCATTGATTAGGGCTTTAAATCAAATATCTTTAATTAGAGCTTTTGATATTTAATTTGATTAAAGCTTTATTTTGATTTGACAAGGGCTTTTAATCAAATTTTCTTAATCAGGGTTTCTTATAATTATTTTGGGTAGGGCTTTTATTGTATTTGACTAAGGTTTATTTTTTTTATTAGGTTTTTTATATTAGTAACGCTACAATGCTTTGGGAACACCTACCCCCACCTAGTAGAAATCATAGTTGTATGTTGTATCTTCTCAATCAGACCTTATAGATGCACTTTATACAATTTATTTGATAAAAATCATGTTTGGATCATATTTTTTTGACATAAAAATAGGTTTTTTCAAGTTATGAAATCTTGATATATTGTGAGCTGTTGATTTTTGAGCATCTTAAAAAACATACATCTATGCCATAATTACATGATCCAAAACTTATTTTCCACTAAATAATGATTGTAGATTATATCCATAGTCTGATCAACAAAAAAAACTTCAAATTTTGGAAAATTTAAATCTTCTATCAGGTGGGAGTAGGTGCTCCAAGAGCACTGTATCATTATTAATTTTATAGGTTATTTATGATTTTTTTTATTTTATAGTTTATTTTTTTAATTTAGAGTTTTTTGGTTTATTTGTGATTTATTCTCTTGCTTTTAAGATTTTATGATTTTTCATTTATATATAAAAATATGAATTCTTATTATTCTTAAATTACCTAAATTTTAAACATTTTTTCGTACTTGGATCCAATTTGAGATCATATTTAGGGCTAAAATCCATAATTTTTTAATAAACTTTCATAATTAGACCCAATGTGACACCGATTAAAGCATATTTATATAATATTAATTCTTATTTTTTCTCATATTACCTAAATTTTAAATATTTTTTGGTACCAATCTAAGATCCATATCCAAAGCTAAAAACCATATAAGCACGTTAAAACATTCATATGGTAGGGCGGGTCAAGTCGTACGATCCAAAACAAAGTTATCCAACCCATTATCCATATGTGTCCAACCTAATCTTGGACATGCAATCAAACACACCCTTAGGTATACTAGATTGCCTTTTTGAAACAAAATTATCCAACCCATTATCCATGTATGTCACAACCCAATCTTGGACAAGCAATCAAACACACCCTTAGGTATACCAGCTTGCCTTTTTGGCTTACATTGCTTTCTTTCTTTCTTTTTCATTTTTCCCCATTAGTTATTTTTTTCATTTCTTTTTTCCACCGTATTCCTTGTATCACATAACAAACTGATCAACAAATGATGATTTCATGTTATTATCATGTCCTCTAACACACCCTGTAATGGAACATTGAAATATATGTCAAGATTAGCAAAAAAGTGAATGATCACAACCCTATGTGGCTAGTAATTAAAAGCACTTAGTTCACCATATGGTGGGTAAATCTCATAGAACAATTTATTTTTGTCATGCCCAACAAAACACCATCCAACAATATCAGGATGCCCCTTCTAATTGCCATTGAGAGAATGCAAAACATGATGATGAGCAAAGGACATAAGATACTTCTAAAAAATTCAATGGCAGAGATGCTTCTCAACAATCAACATTGACTTATTAAGTGCCATTGTCATGGACATACTTCTTCAATTGGTCAACGCAGTGTGATGGTCCTTCCTTACCACTGCAAGCCTTTTGGTCGGTCGCTTGCAGCTGCAAAAACTTTGATAATTGAAAGTACAAGAAAGCGAGAGAATAGAGAGGGAGAGAAATCGAAAACACTCAGAAGCAATCACAACAAGGGTGAACAAAAGAAAGCTCTTCGCATTTACATTCATTCACATATTTGCCTGAAGGCTCGTTACAGTTCAGATCTACAGGCTGACCCTTCAGGGTATTTTTTCAACTTGAACCAAAGTGTATGGGTGGCTCGGAGAAAGTTACATGTGACTTGACACTTTACATCAAGATTCAACCAAAGCAAAATAGACTCTAGACACAACTATACAAAGTAGGTCGTAGGGGAACAGGCTCCCCCCTTCAAGTTATGCACCATCATCGGCGCCATCTGCTTCGTGGTAGGCCCTGACTTCAACCAGATAGTGGATCCTCATCCAGAATGCTGGCTCTCACGTCGGCTTTGCTGTCTCCTCCCACTGCATCATATACTTCTTCGGTTTGCCCAACTAATTGACCTTGTGGCAAAGAATTTTGTTGAGATGCTTCTCGGCCCGTTATGCTGTCGAGGCCCTCTGCAGAATAGGAGTGCGTTGTGGCACGCTACGTTCTGAATCTTACTCATATGCATAGAATAGTCTCTGGTTGCACACATGAAACACCGAGTGCATCTTGAAGTTTGGGGGTAGGTCCAGCTTGTATGCTAGGTTGCCCACTTTCTTGGTGATGGTGAATGGTCTTTCTTACTTCCTGATTAGTCCGAAATGCCATCCACGGAAGATGCCTGTGCAATCCGGGTAGAGTTTCACCAACACCTAGTCTCCAACACAGAACCCAGTGAGGCGACAGTGCATGTCTGCCCACTTCTTCATCATCTTGCCCGCTTTGTGCAGAAATGCTTTTGTCAG
Source organism: Nuphar pumila (assembly GCF_984573655.1). Classification (NCBI taxonomy): domain Eukaryota; kingdom Viridiplantae; phylum Streptophyta; class Magnoliopsida; order Nymphaeales; family Nymphaeaceae; genus Nuphar; species Nuphar pumila. Next base: position 31,806,352 of record NC_143256.1, on the reverse strand, counting down.
CTCGGTCTGCTCATGCCAATCTCGAACAAACTGATAGGCAAATGTTGTCCTTCCCTTCTCCTACACAGCTAGAGTATGCGGGGTCAGCAGCTACTGTCCCGTGGCTATCTCAATCTGGTTGTGGCCTGAGGACTCATTCTTCTAAAGATTATAGCATAATTGGACCATGTCTAGGAGCTTTACCTAGTCTTTCTGATTGATACTAACAAAGTGCTTGAGGTATTTCTCCAATAATCCGTTGATGCGCTCCGTCTGCCCATCGGTCTATAAGTGAAAACTTGTTGAAAATAGCAGATCAGAGCCGAGCAACCAAAACACTTCACGCCAAAATTTTTCCATAAAATGAGCATCATGATCGTTCATAATACTTCTTGGTACACCCCAGTGCTTCACAACATGCTTAATGAACAACTCCACCGTCTTCTCTACATGGCATTCTTTGAAAGCTGGGATAAAGGTGGCGTATTTAGAAAAATAGTCCACCACCACCAGGATGAAGTTGTAGCCATCTACCTTCGACAAGCTAACAATGAAGTCCATGGAAATGCTTTCTCAAGGACGTTCTGAGATAGGTAAAGACTCAAGGAGGCTGGCAGTCAAGGCACGTTCGCACATACCCCTCTATATTGTCTCTTATTTATGGTCAATAGTAACCGCGCTCAAGGAGTGCCATGGTCCACTCCTGACCTAGATAATCTGCCTATAAAGTATCATGGCACTCCTTAAGTAATTTGTGGCAAAGACTTCCCGACCGCGACATAAAGATATATCCCCCTTTAGTCATGAGGAGGTCATCCACACAATCTACAGAGGAACTACCAACTCAAGGGACCAAAATAACAAGCATTTTGTTTAAGATGGGCACTCCGCTAACCCACAATCTTAGGAGAGAATATAAAAGTTTAATTGAGTCTCTAATATTCAAAGGTGCAAATCCATCTAACCGAATTCAACGTGTGTTCTCTACATGCATAAGGCAAACGTCACGCTCCACCTGCGAGCCTAATGCACAACTAGTAGGAATCTTTAGCTTATCCATGTTCCCTTAGCCAACTAAACAACAACCTTACACTTCTGCTTACTATTGACAAGATGACCCATACTACGCTACCAACATCTTGCTTATATGCTTGGTCAACAACACTTAAATTACACAAATTTGTGTAACCGACAAACCCTAAAAGATATTTGATTTCTGCTATCATTTAAAGACCTTTGTAGCCAATATCATTAATAGAATCCCTGAGATAAAAGAAGGATCAGAACATCTCCAAGATGAAGGAGTTTGCGACGTACCCTTTCCCGAAAAAGAGAGAAAAGTCAGGACACATCCAAATGAAGGATGATATAAAAACCCGAGAAAGTTCAATGACTCAAAAAAGAAAAGAAAAAAAGAGAGAGTGCAGAAAGATCATCGTGGGAAAACACCCAGATATCAAACTGCCAAATTTGCCAGAAGTCATCTTTTCTCATGCAAAATTCCTTTATCAGTATCTTTTCACTACTTGTTTTTATGAAATTAAAAATATTTCTTCTCTTCTCATATCAAAGAAATGGATAGCTTCCTTGAAGAAAATCATCAGCGCTAAATTTTTTTGAATTTGACTCTTAAAACCAAGGAGTTAACCTCGATGGAGGAAATACTCTAGGTAAAAGAGGGAATGTCTTTTGCACATATATGCACATTTTCAAGTGTTTGAGTCAACTATAATTTTATCCTATTTGGCAAAATTTTCTAGCTATTCAAAAAAGAAATAAACATTCAATATCTATTTTGATGCAACCTAACGTTGTTTATATTTTTCCAAAAAGTTACCTTTTTCAGAAGGAGTATCTCTTCCTGTCCCATCACGGTTTCTTCACTCAAGAAATTTGTATGGTCGTACCCACTCAGGTTAAGGGTCAAAACCTCAATTTTCTGCTGAGAGGCCATTGATTTCAAAAGCTATTTCAGTCTCAGCAATGAGACACCCAAAATCATCCCCTTTTCCAAGCTTCAAGGAACCCCATCTTCTTCCTTTCGCAAACCCCTTTTGGATTTGTTCGTCCAAACTCCTAAGGTCCCATTATGGTTTCTTCATTTGAGGATTCCATTTGGTCGTCCCCTTCAGGATAAAGGTTAACCTGAACCTCGTGCCACGAGGTATCTTCCTTTTTCAGGTTTGAGTTAAACCTGAGTCTTGTTCCTACAAAATTCATCGTTTTGACAAGGTGTTTTTCTTCCAGTCCCATCATGGTTTCCCCATCAAAGGAACCCATGCTTTATATATCCATCCAAGAAAGGATCATACTTGAGCTTCATCTCACGAGGCATTTTTCTCAAAAATGTCCCATCAAAGTCCTCATGTATTCCTTTCCTCATTCAATTCATCTTGATATATCTTTGTCCCATCCAGGTTAAGGGCTAAACCTGAGTCAGTAAAAAAAAAATTGATCTTGTCTCACCTATAAAAGACTGAATCAAAATTCTGATTTCTCCATCATTTCGGGATTTTCACCCAAAGTCCCATCACGATTTCCTCATCCTCTGTTATTCAGTCATGCCATTTTTAAGGATTTCGTCTTCCCAAAGCCATTCAGGGTAAGGTGTTAAGACCGAGAAGTCACATTTTCAAAAAAAATCTTCCACACCCAGTTCAGATCTGCTAACTGGAGCATTTTCAAAAATTTGGAGTGTTATCTTTGCCACTAAGCTCGGCCTTCAACCGGCTCAGTAGCAAAGAGGGGCATCTGTGAACACCCCAAATTATTCAAAGTTTTGTAAAAATATCCTTTTTGCCCCTGATCGCATCTTCTGAGAAAATCAAAGCAATTTCAAAACCAAATTTCAGTTATTCTTCAGATTTTCTGGATTAAATCCCATATTGATATATCCAATCCGATTTCGGATCCGGATCCAGTAATCTGAGCCTCGTTATCCAAATTTTCTAATTAAAATTTCAAAATACCAAAAATAAATTTTTGAAAGGCTCAGACAGCCTATCTGGTATCCTGTTGGATCCACAACTCTGTATTTCTCGATTCGAGGTTTTTTAAACCTTGAATATTTCCTCAAAACTCGGATATAAACTCACTTTCTGAAGAATTTTTCAAAAGAATAGCCTTGAATTCTCAGAAAAACCCTTTTTTGTAAATATTTCTCAAAAATACAAAAACAATTAGTTTTAAATCTTTATTTCCTCGTAAATCTTAGGATTTTATTCTAAAAAATACAAAAAAATTTTGAAAAACAACAAAAAAACCAAAAAAATATGAAAAACTATGAAAAAATGAATGGTTTCAAGCTTTTTAAAGCCGTTTTACTAAAAACCTTATTTGAAAAACCATTTTATATAAAGTTTCCTTTAAAGGGATCCTTTTTTTGGAAATACTGGAAATATACAACGGTTTCTGTTCTGCGCATTTCCACCTCTGGAAGCTTCCATCGAGCTCCTGTTCACAGGATGGCTCTCCATGGTCAATCCTTAACAAACTCCTTCATTCTCCACCCTCAATCCTCAACGGATTTCCCCTCTCGAGCCTTCCACTTTCCCTTTAAGAAGAGGTCTCCAGACTTCTTCGAGATCATCCATTTTTCTTCTCTGATATCCTTCATCCATTATCGACTTTTCTTCTCGAGCATCCATCATCTGTGGCCCTCTGAACACTGTAAGCAATCCCTTCTGATCGATTGGAGAAGATCAATCCAGCCTCAAATTTCAGAGAAAACAGCATCGTTCGATCGAACCAATCGAAGCAAAGTTCCATTACGGGATATATGAAATAAATGGAATTTTTATCATTTTAATTTCAATATTATAATAGTTAGATATCAATGAGAATATCTATTTTCAGCCTTAGATAGAATGAATGAGCATGTAAATACCATTTGTTTCATCATTTTTTTTATTTCTGAAAATTCACAAATGGGAACATGAATGACACATGCACCAGTCTAATAGGAGGTGATTAAATCCTAAGTTGATGATTTGCATCAATGGCCATAGTCAAGATGTGAACAAAACTTAGGATTTTCATCTTTTATGGAATAACACTGGATCCACGACTGGACCCCTTTCAAAAATCATCATATTTTTCAAAATATTTTCCTCTTTTATCAGAGTTTAGTTTAAAATTAATTCGATACATATATCAATGGCCATAGTCAGGATATATTGAGAGTTAATTTCATTTTAAACTCTATAAAAGCACCAAAAATGTGTTTTATTCTTTATTTGAATTTCAATATGATTATTATATGATACATTCAATGACCATAGTCAGGGATGTATCATATCTTCAATCTTATTTACATTCATTTAAAGAATGAAATATGATTTTCAAATCCAATTTCAAAATTATTTAAAATCATTCATCATTTAGGATAGAATTGCATCATATTTTCAAAATTCCTTTTCAAAAATCCAGGTGGTTTTTCTTCAAATCAATCCTTATTTATAGGTTCAGATTCTCAAAATTCAAAGTCCAAATTGACTTTGAAATTTCAAATTCATTTTTGGTATTCAAAACTTCAATTTCCAATTCATAATTCAAACTTCAAAGTCCAATTTAACTTTGAAGTTTCTGATTTTCAAATCAAGTTTATCTTCTTATCTTCAAAACTCAAAATCAAAGACTGAGATTGATTCTGAATCTCAAAAATTTGACTCTTCCTAAATTTTAAATTCAATATGGGTTTTCAAAACCCAGATCCATCTTCAAAAGTCCCATTTGGACTTTCAGATTCCAAACCCAAGGTTAAAAACCCCATTCCATCTCAGATTCCAGATCTTGGATCCAAATCCATCTTAGGATCCAGAATCCAACTCCATCTTAGATCTCAGACTTCAGATCCAAAACCCATTTTAGGATCCAAAATCCAACTCCATTTAGGATCTAGAATTCAACTTCATCATTGGATCTCAGATTTCAGATCCAATTCCCATTTAGGATTCTAAATCCAGAATTCAATTTCATCTTGGATCTCAATCCAGACCTTGGATTCAAATTCCATCTTGAATTCCAGATTTCAAATCAAATTCTATTCCCAATTCCAACTTTCAATTCCAATTCCAATTCCATTTCATTCCAAATTTTAAAATCCAAGTTTATCTTGATTCCCAAAATTCCAAAAACCAATTCTGTTTCCCAATTCTATTTGGATTTCTCAAATCCCATTCTGATTTCGAAAGCTAGAATTCAAATTCCATTTTTAAACATTCATCCAGGTTCAAAATTCTAAATTCAAAAGTCCATTTCTGACTTTGAAACTTCCTTCTTTTCCTTTTTATCTCAACTTCAAATCATTCTTTTCAAAATTAAAGATTTATTTTCTCAAAACTCTGATTATTTCAAAGACTTAGAACTTCAAAATATCTTTCCTGATCTATCTCAAGTTCTAAGTTAGATCCAATCATTCGAAAACCATTTCTTCACTCTATTATCAAATTTAAAAACACTTGGAGATTTCCAAAATCATTTTTCGAAAAGAGCATACATCCTTGCATTGCACAAGCATGATTCTTTGTGCATATAGACTTAGGATAAATTCTTAGATAATCTTTTAGCAAAGCAAGAAGGCATGAATTCGACCCTTAGTTCGATTATCCCTGATAAAGGCGCCAGAAACGGTCGAACCTCGTACCGACGAGCGAGCTCCGTCTCCCAATTTTTCCCGCAATATTTTAAAAAAAACAGAGGCGAGTTATTTTCTTAAATATTTTTCAAAATTAAGGTCAAGTAAGACCTTGCAAAAGAGTTCCTCTCTCTTCTTCCTTTTCTCATTCTCTCTTCTTTTCTATCTTTTATTCTCCTTCAAAAGAGGGGAATAGAGGTTAGAAAGGCGAAGAGAAAGGAAAAGAGGAACGAGAGGAAAATTTTTGCGATGATCACAGGTTTGGCGACCGTGATGGGACCTGTCTTCGTCCGGTCAAATTTATGCCTTTTTCTTTTGCTTTGATATTATCTAAGTCTTTATTCTCCAAATGTCAGCTTCATTTCTATGCAAACCTTAGGAGCCTAGACTCTATCCTAAGCTGACATCATTGCATATAGGATTTAAGTATGGTTTGGTAGGACCATATTGAGAAGATTATTCCATGCTCACATTAGACTTAGGTCTGAAATACAACTCTCCTCAATTCTAGGAATTGAATATAAACAATGTATGCAAGTGTATGCCTCTCTTCATTTTAAATCTATCTCTTTAGGACTTGCATTAGAGCCATCTGATTTCTTGCATGTTGAACATGTTTTTGAAAACATCCCTACCTATATTGTCCCGGTCTTCACGTTGCTGGGTTGTCTCACTGAACCATAGTTCGGGAGAGAGCCTCACAACTGGGCCACTTATTGTGGGTTCGCGCCCCCTAACACGTACCTAAGGGCCATAGTCCGAGGTATATCGGTAGGCGCTCAAGGATGTTGGGAAGCCATTACCTTAGAACCAGAGAAATATTTCTATGCCACGTACTTCGAGTTTCGGCTTAGATATATCAGCATATCTTTATTGGAATCAGATGATCTAAACCTTAGAGTTAGGATTAAGGTCCTACAAGCCATTTCAAATATTGCATTTAGAGTCAGCCTTTAGGGAGTGTTGTGTGCGCATCCTTGTTTATGCAGCTTTGGTTATGCAATGTTTCTCTTATTTTCTTATATATATGTATCAAACCTTTTTCAAAAACCCTGGGTGTATTATTCAAAATTTCCCCTTACTTTCAAAAAACCCAGGTGAATATTTTCCTCTACTTATATTTCTTTTCTCTTTTAGATCAAATTTTTCTTTAAAACCCTAGAAAATTCCTTTAAAATTTCCTCGATCTTTCAAAAATTTCCAGGTTTGTACCTTCAAGAGTCTATCCATAAGTCCTGCATTCTATCTGATCTTCCTCATTCTTCTTTGCCCCAGTGTCATTTCGATGGCATCTGATTCTCTCGATGCTGTCTTTCCCAGAGATCATGTCTTCTATCAGACACAGGATGGATCCACGGATCATCGAGTCATCCAGTCTCATCCTTTCTTCCCTCGGTGGTATTATTCTTGGTTCGCCACCTTCTCGCGTATGTTCCCAGACCACCTGGATGACTGTGGGTTGGAGATGGAATCGGCAGTAGGCAAGCGAACCATCAACGGGAGTTTGATTCAGGCTGTGGCAGAGGGGTGGAATCCACATACCTGCACATTTTGGTTTTCATGGGGAGAGATGACTCTATTGATGGACAAATTCAACGATATTATGGGATTGCCCGAACCAGCTGGTCAGCCAGATGATCCTGTCGAGCAGCAGTTCCTGATCAACATCAAAGGAGTGGATGTTCGAGAAGCCTTAGCTAGAGCAAGAGGGAGCAGATCCTGGCCTCTCACAGAGATCGATGAGAATCAGTTCATTGACCTATTTGGACTCTATCGCAAGTACGAAGCTTACGAAGAGGTTGACACCTTGTCTTGAGCAGCGAAAGATATAATTCAGCATGCCATGATCTTATGCACAGTGGGATTAGCTTTCTTCCAAGATAGTCAGAATTTCATTGACGTCAAAGTTGCCCAACTCTTTCGAAGATGGGGAAGCAAGCAGACCCGTCAGCTTTCAGTCTCTATGGCCGCTTTAACCTTTCTTTACCGAGGTTTGACTCATTTTGCCCTTGAAGAGACCATTCTGGTGGAAGGATGCACTTATGCCCTGCAATCGTGGTTCCTACGACATGTTCCATCAAATTCCAGTTCCTTCAGATTTAGCAGTAAGCAGCCAAAGTCGGTCATTCAGTATCGAGCCTTGATCGAGAAACTGCATCAGAAGAAGATCGTTTGGTATTATTTTGACAGGCGGGAATCAATTCCTCACTACACTTATGCTCGCAGCAAGCGCTACAGATTGCTTGGCCTCTTCTTCTGTGTTGATTATCAGCTAGAAAGATGTCTCAGACAGTTTTCATAGTGGCAGGTTCGCACCAACATCCGCTTCCCGACGAGCAACATGCCAGAATTCAATCTGCAGTCGGATAAGTGGTCTGGGGCATACCATGTCACCAAATATACTTGGAATTCTTTCATTTCTCTATCTGTATTTCCAGAATCTAATGTATCTTCTGAATATCAAGAGTGGTGACAAACTATCTGCCCGCCCTCTCTTTGTCTTTGAATTTACATCAATAAAATTTACTTTTGTTCTATTTGAAAAGCTTTTTTTTGGGCTAAAAATTTTATTCTTTTTTTTACCTTTTCTTGTTTAAATAGCACAAAATGGTCACAATTCTGGTGACGACCTCATCCCGGGTAAATGGGACATTCCTCCTACTTTTCTTCAATATCTTTTATCATGGTTGACGACCTCGCCTAGGTAACAAGGCACATTCCTCCGTTATCATAAAAATGGTAACACAATTATCACAAGTCTTGTGATGACCCAATCTCGGGTAATGGGATAATCTCTTAAAATTGTCTACCAAAACCCTTCATTCTTTCCTCAAAAAATTGTGGTTTTCAAAAAGTTTCTTCCATACTCTAACCATTCTCGTATTCTACAAGAAAACTTTGGCATCCCAAGATGGTTCAGACTAGAGCTGGTAAGCAGACTGTTCAGCAGCACAGCGACAGTGAGAATGAGGAAATGAACTCTCCTAGATTGTCCAGGGGACATGACTTAGGGGAAGAAAGTGATGTTGATCCTGCCATGTACAGAGTATTTCAGAAAATGATGATGAAGATGATGGCTGAGCAAGTCAAGGCTGTTCCAAAGAAGACATTTTCTAAGAGTAAGATAAAGAAGAAGCCCATGAAAAAGCCTGTCAAGATCAGTAAACAGAAAATACAGCGTGACAGTACTTTTGAGAACTCAGAATCAGCTGAAGAGGACTCTGAAGAAGAAGAGAAAATGATGTATATCTCGAAGCATCTGCGACAGCCTAAGAGGACAATTGAGGAGCCTGTATCAGTAAAACCCAAGTACGGGGCCCCCGCGGAAGATCCAATCCAAGCGCTAACAAAGATAGTCAAGGATCTGCAAATCCGAGACAAGGGAAAGAAATCATACACCAGGCAGGACTTCTACCTCGGCTTGGAAGGAGATAACAATCTAGAGAACCTCCCCAGGAAGTTCATTAAGTTTGACGGAACCGACAATCCCAAGGCCCACCTTGCCATGTTCTTCGCCGAATGTGCCAGGTTCAGCGAAGATAATCGTGCTCTCTTCCTATGCTTTCCCCGCAGTTTGGAGGGGATAGCTGCCAAATGGTATGCCAAGCATGTCAATCCCATTGAACTGAGGGATTTTGACAAGGTTGTTAATATGTTTATTGAGCGCTTTCTGTTCAATACAGAAGCTTTGCCCACGCTCAATCATCTGTACAACCTTAAGCAAGAACCCAATGAGAGGGCCAGAGATTTTATCCACAAGTGAAGAAGTATTTGTAACAAGATGAGGAATCCCATCTCTGAGGAACATGCCCTCCAAAACATCCTCAACAACTTCTCACAACCTCTGAAAAGCCTCATTTTTCCATACCCGTCCAAATCATTCATTAAACTGATAGAACGAGCAGAATGACTCGAAATGGGAGTAGAGAATGGAATGTATGAAGGCGTCACTCTGGCCAAGAATGTCCAGGATCCGAAAAAGAAGGCACATTTTACTTACTCGGCCGATGCTCTCGGGGATAATCAGAGCAGTAGCAGCAATAACGGCAATAACAATGGCACGAAGCCTGAGCAAAAGAATGGGAGAAAAGGAAAGTTCTTTAAGAACAATGATAAACCTCTTTTAAGCGGTCCTCAACAAAAAGGGGATCTTCAGGAAAAGCCCAAGCATATCAATTGGAGCAGGGACCAAAAATTTACTCCCCTCGACCAGCCCTTGGAAAAAGTTTTGGAATATCTATTGTCTCATGGAATGGTTAAACATCCCAAAGTTGCAGATCCGCCAGTGATCATGGGAAGGTTCAATAAGCAGTATTGCAAATTCCACAGGGCAATGGAGCATGATACAGAGTATTGCTTCATCCTGAAGCACTTGATCCCGGACTGTATTGACAAGAGTATCCTCGTAGAAGATGAAGAGGAAGGAAAAATGGAAATTTTATCAGCTCCATTCCCAAATCATTCCCCGCAACCATTTCAGAACATTCATTTCTTCCACAAAGCCATATACATCCATACTCCAAGAAAGACATAAGTCTCTAGCATCAGGTAATGATTCTACATCGAGACCAGCCTACATCCCAGAAAATGAATATCTTCTCATTTTTGAACCAAATGAATGCATCAGTTGAGAGCGGAAAAACTTAAGTTTTCCCAAAAAGATTTCTTAAAAAGGAAGCCTTCGCAGAGGAAGCAGAAACCTCTAAGGCAGTCGAAGAGCGAGCCAATAATCTCCAGAAACCGATCACGACACTCTCCAACATTTTCATCCTTGAATTAACTCATGATTCCCCCAAGCATCAAGAAATGCTAGATGATTTGCTGAGAAAGATCAAGGTGAAGCCAGGCACCACGCCAGAAGATATGGCACGTATAGTAAATAAGATAATGACCAATGCGCCTATCACCTTTTCTGATAAAGACTTACCAAAGCCTCATTCATTCCATAACAATGCATTGTATATCGTGGTAAGGACCAGGGCATGACTGTCCTGCACGTACTTGTTGATGGAGGCAGTAGCCTCAACATCTGCCCAGAGATGACAACAAAGGCCTTGGAATTAAAAAAAGAAGAATATGTGCCTGATCCTATCACAATCTATGGCTTCGACAATCACGGGCAGACTGCAAAAGGCAAGATCTTCCTGGAAATCTTCATTAACTACTCAGTGCATACAGTTTTGTTCCATGTCTTCAATGTGCCGCCCACTTATAATCTTCTGTTGGGACGAACATGGATCCACAACACTAATGTCGTTCCATCAACCCTCCACCAGTGCAAAAAATGGTCCATGGGAGGAATGATCACCACCATTCTGGGAGAAGATCCCGAAGAAAGGCTGCCACAGCCTATGATTCCCCGTCCAACATTTACAGCAGATATTCCAAGCATTCGAGAAGCTGATGAAATCAACCTCAGCGAAAGCTTAGAAATGCTGAAGTTGAAAGATGTCCTGAAAGAAGAAAACGTTGCAGCCACGGTCCAATGGCAAGGACCCTGTTTCTTCAAGTTAGGAGGACGTATCAACTACACCTCCTTCAAAGATCATCCCTTATTTCCTCAATTTTCCAAAGCAAGAAAAAAATTTGATCTGCTGATAAAACATAGATACCAACCATTCTAAGGCATGGGAAAAAATGAGGATGACATAGTGGAGCCTATCATTCCCGTTCAGCATTTAGACAGTTCAAGGTTGGGGTTCACCGGCCAAGATTCTAACAAGAAAACAATATTTGTTAGAGGAAACAAATGAGAAGATGATGCCTTAGTTTTCTTGCTTTCTGTCCTTGTTTTTCTGTTGATCTTGTAGGGACAATATAGTCCCATCTTTTTGTCAAATTTTGTAAATATCTTACTTCCAATCAATGAAAAGTTAATATTCTCTTCATATTTTGGCGTCTATCATTCTTTCTTATATTTTGTCGGTGCCATTATTCTTTGCTTTGTATAAAAAGCTTGTTTTTGGCTTGTACTTTTCCTTAAAAACCTTTCTTGGCATTTTCAGGATCATAACTCCTGAATCAATGAAGAAATTCATTATCAATCCCAAATATTCAAAATTGGCAAGGATTCCTAAGATAAAAGTCAGAGCAGAGGTCAGTCAGGCAGCAGAGCAGACCAAAGAGCTAGCATAATTTGATTCAACTATCCAAGAATTGCCAGAATTTGCTCACATTCAGAAGCAGGATAAACCCTCATCTTTGGTTCAAGATCCAACTGAGGATATCAACATCGGTTCAGAAGATGATCCGAAAATTCTCAAAATTGGTTCAAGTCTAAATGCAGTTGAAAAAGCAAGACTCGTCCAGTTCCTTAAGTAGCATCAAGAAGTATTTGCCTGGACTTATGAAGATATGCCAGGATTAGATCCCAAGCTGGTTGAGCACCGACTCAAATTAAAACCAGATTCCAGACCAATCAAGCAGAAACTGAGGAAATTGGACCCTCAAATTAAGCAACAAGTCAAGGAAGGACTTGAAGATTTGTTATAAGCAGGCTTCATCCGAGCCATTGATTACCTAGACTGGTTGGCAAATATCGTGACAGTTCCTAAAAAGAACGACAAAGTTCGGATTTACATTGATTTCAAAGATCTCAATAAGGCTACCCTGAAGGATGATTATCCACTTCCCAACATTGATCTTTTGATCGATAGCACGGCAAGCCACGCTATGTTCTCCTTTATGGATGGATATTCAGGATATAATCAGATCAAGCTGACCCTTCGCGATCAGTCAAAAACTTTATTTACTACACCATGGGGAACCTTCTACTATACTGTAATGCCATTTGGGCTCAAAAATGCCAAGGCAACCTATCAGAGGGCAATGACCGTCATTTTCCACGATCAGATGCATAAGAATATGGATGCATATGTGGATGACATTCTGGTCAAATCTAAAGAAGAAGAGGATCACCTTAATGCTCTTGGTCAAGTTTTTGAATGACTCATTCTTTATAAGTTGAGACTTAATCCTCAGAAATGTATTTTTGGAGTAGAGTCCGGCAAATTGCTCGGTTTCATTATCAGCAAAAAAGGAATAGAGGTGGATCCGGCTAAAGCAAAAGCAATTATTGACATGCCGCCTCCAACTAATCTCAGGGAACTGCGAAGCCTTCAAGGGCGTATTCAGTCTATTCGCAGATTCATCTCCAATTTAGCCATGAGATGTGAACCTTTCAATCATTTGCTAAGAAAAGGAGTAAAATTTGAATGGGGATCGGAATGCCAACTCTCGTTTGAGCGCATCAAGCAGTATCTCCATAATCCACCAGTTTTGAATCCTCCAAAATTAGGGAAGCCTCTCTTATTATACATTTCCGTCAACCAGAATGCTTGTGGTGGATTCCTCGCACAATACAAAGAAGGCAGTTTGATAGAGCACGCCATCTACTATGTGAGCAAAACCTTCATTGACTATGAGAAGAAGTATTCTCAGATGGAGAAAACTTGTCTAGCTCTGGTTTGGATGTGCCAGAAACTGAGACATTACTTGTTGGCATCTGAAATCAAATTTCTATCAAAGCTCAATCCTCTCAGATACATTTTGGAACAACCATTTCTCACTAGTCGGATTGCAAAATGGCAAGTCCTCCTAATGCAATATGACTTAGAATACGTTTCTCAAAAGTCAATTAAAGGCCAAGCGATCACAGATCAGTTGACAGATTTTTCCCTGACAAAAGAAATTAAAGCAGAGGATGATTTTCCTGACGAGCACATCTGCAATGTCCAACAACCTCCAGTTTGGAACCTATTCTTCGATGACTCTAAAAACATGTCTGGCATAAGGATTGGAGTTTTGTTAATCACTCCAGAAAAAGAAATGATCTCGTATTCTCTCAAACTTGGTTTTCAATGCACTCATAATATGGTCGAGTATGAAGCTCTAATACAAGGCCTCAAAATTCTGCAAAAATTCAATGTCAAGAGAGTGCATGCTTTTGGCGATTTATTATTTGTCGTCAGTCAAGTTAACACTGAATGACAGGTGAAAGATTCCAAATTGATTCTCTATCAGAAGATCGTCCTAGCTCTTGTGGACAACTTCGAAGAATTTCAGCTCAATCACATCAGAAGAGAGCACAATCAGATAGCCGATGACTTAGCCAGCCTGAGCTCCATTTTATCATTCAAAGGCAGTGAATCATGTCGTTCTTTCGAAGTTGGCAGACTTGAGCAACCTGCTTTCATTTCAACCATGCAAGTAAACCAAGTCAATCAGAAGGAGAAGCCTTGGTACCAGAATATCAAAAAAATTTTTGAGACTGGTGAATTTCCACCAGAAATGCCTAAAAGGGAGCAACGTGCAATTCAGCGTATGTCCATCCGTCATTTCATCCTTGCCAATGTCCTCTACCGCCGTGGTTTCAGTTCTGAATATGCCAGATGTTTAGACAAAGAAGAAGCTATGAAAATTATCCAAGAGGCACATGAAGGGATTTGTGGCGGCGATGTTGGCTATCCGACTCTCGTCAAATAGATCGTCCGAGTAGGGTACTACTGGAATACCATGCAATAGGACTGTCATAGATTTGTGAAGAAGTGTGTCAAGTGTCGGATGCATGCACCTTCCATTCATGCGCCGACCACATATCTACAATCAGTTGTTTCTCCTTGGCCATTTTCTATGTGGGCGTTCGATGTAGTAGGCCCAATTACTCTGTCTGCTTCCAACGACCACAAATACTTTCTGGCTGCGACAGAGTATTTCACAAAATGGGTCGAAGTCGTCACTCTGCGCACAGTAGAAGGCCGCCATGTGGTTTCTTTTATTCACAAAAACATTCTTTGCCGCTTTGGCATACCATATGATATTGTTTCAGACAATAGAAGTCATTTCAAAAATGAGAAAATGAAAACATTTTGTTCTAAATTCAAATATTGCCATCATTTCTCAGCTCCCTACTATCCTCAAGGGAATGGCCAAGCAGAGGCTACCAATAAGATTTTGATCCGCATTTTGGAAAGGACTGTGAGAACAGGTCGAGATTGGCATGAGAAAATTCATGATGCACTTTGGGCATACCGAAGCACCATTCAGACTCCGACTAATGCCACTCCTTCAGAACTTGTTTACGGGACTGAAGTAGTGTTACCTCTCCATATCCAGAAGCCCGCTCTCAAATTCGCCTCCCTTAAAGAATTGCCACTTGATCAATATCAGCAGCATAGATTGGTGCAGCTGGATCTACTAGATGAAAAGAGACTCAAGGCAGCAGAGCATGCTCAAGCTTATCGACAGAGGATAGCTCGACACTATGCCAAGTCTGTCATTGAGAGAAAATTTTGAGTTAACGATTTGGTGCTCAGATCGACAACTCATATCAAGCATCGACCGCGGGGCAAATGGTCACCCAATTGGAAAGGCCCTTATGTGGTTAAAGAAGCATTGTCTCGCAATTCATATCGGCTGATCAACGTAGATGGGGTAGAAATGCCAGATCCTGTCAATGCTCTGCATTTGAAGAAGTTTTATACCTGAAATGTTCATTCTAAGCCTTTTGTACTCTTTAAAAGAAGTCGTTTCAATAAAACAATGATCTTCTATCAATTCTCGCATTCTTCTTCATGATACTGGGGCATTTTATTTTGATCTATAATTGTCTTCCTTCATCATATGCAGGCAGGATTAGACAAAATTCTTTTCTCAAATTCTACTAATTCTCAAATGATCTTGTGATCTTTAATAATTTCATTCATATGGTTTATTTTCTCAATTTAATCAAATTTCACCAAATTATTGCCAATTTTTGTTAAATTTTAACAATCTTTTGTCAATTTTACTATTGAATTTTTATCCATCTTTTTCTTTTATACCCTTTCAGGTTAAGGGATAAACTTGATGCCTCCTTTCAATGAGGTATTCTTTTTATTATTTTTTTCCCCGTTCAGGATAAGGGGATAAATCCTGAAAGCAGACCACATACAGTTAAACTATGATGGTCCATTAATTTGCACCAAGGATCTTTGATTTTTAAATTCTTTTTGAAAATCGAGCTCATCTGTAAAACCCGATCCTCGCATTGGATATTTCTCAAACTTTTCAATCGTATATTGAGCTCATTTGGAAAATCCAGTCCTCGCACCAGTAACTTTCTAAATTCAGTCTTCTGATCATAGTCTTCCCTTCTACAAAATTCAAGTTTTGTCTTAAATTTCCCAAAATTTAATATATTCCAACAGATCCAACACTCGTTGGTCATGTATTTCCAAAAAGATCCAACACTTATTGGTCATGTATTTCCAAAAGATCCAATACTCGTTGGTCATGTATTTCCAAAAGACCCAACACTCGTTGGTCATGTATTTCCAAAAGATCCAACACTCGTTGGTCATATATTTCCAAAAGATCCAACACTCGTTGGTCATGTATTTCCAAAAGATCCAACACTCTTTGGTCATGTATTTCCAAAAGATCCAACACTCGCTGGTCATATATTCCAAAAGATCCAACACTCGTTGGTCATGTATTCCAAAAGATCTATCTCCCGCTGGTCATGCATTCCAAAAGATCAAACCCTTAGGGTGCGATTTCTCAAACTCTATCATTTCCAAACCTTCAAAATCTTTATTCCATCAGTTCCCAACCTCTAGGTCGCAGTGTCTTCAAAATCTCATCATTTCCTTAACCCTCGGGATATAATCTACCAAATTCAATCACTTTCAAACCATCAGATTAAATCTTTCATCTCAAAATTCAGTTTCTCATAACTGGTCTGGATTTAAAAACCAGTGTTTCCACTGGTCGGGATTTTCAAAATCCAGTTTTTCATAACTGGTCGGGATTTGAAATCCAGTGTTTTCACTGGTCGGGATTTTCAAAATCCAGTTTCTCATAACTGGTCCGGATTTAAAATCCAGTGTTTTCACTGGTCGGGATTTTCAAAATCCAGTTTTTCATAACTGGTCGGGATTTTCAAAATCTAGTTTTTCATAACTGGTCGGGATTTAAAATCCAGTGTTTTCACTGGTCGGGATTTTCAAAATCTAGTTTTCATAACTGGTCGGGATTTGAAATCCAGTGTTTTCACTGGTCGGGATTTTCAAAATCCAGTTTTTCATAACTGGTCAGGATTTGAAATCCAGTGTTTTCACTGGTCGGGATTTAAAATCCAGTGTTTTTCACTGGTCGGGATTTCCAAAATGTTAAAGTCAAGTTTTTCAAAGTCTGATCTTTACATCATTTTCCTAAATTACAACTAAAGGTCTCATCAAAATTCATATTGAGTGATTATTTCACAAAAGAATTCTGGAATATTATGCCAATTTGCTAAAAACAGTTGTTGATTACAATATACTTACTACACAAAAGAACTACCTCAGATTACTTCTAGTATTCTTTCCAAAAAGGTGAAACTTTTTGCGAAAAAGGGATAAAATTCAAATCTTTTTCCTGTTAATCAACCAAAAGGACGTGAGAAATGCCCTCGACATGATTAGCGAAAGAACTATTCAATGATATTGAAAAGCCAGAAGCGAATTGATATTGATCATGGATATGACGCATGTTTTAAAGACTGCTATCTGACAATCAGGCAGTGAAAATATCTTGAGCTATAAAAGAATCCACTCCACCCATGTCTCCTCATCTATTTAGAGTTGCAATCAAATATCTGCAAAAGGGATCTCTCAACTGTCGTCAAGATGAAGACGGATATGCGAGCTAGACCCCTGGGGCCAAAGAAGATTCAAATCATCTGCGAGATGAAGGAGTTTGTGAAGGATCCTTCCAGGGAAAGTTCAGATCACCGTCGAGATGAAGGCGAGTGTAATGAACCTACTAACAAACCCTAAAAGATATTTGATTTCTGCTATCATTTGAAGACCTTTGTAGCCAATATCATTAATAGAATCCCTGAGATAAAAGAAGGAACGGAACATCTCCAAGATGAAGGAGTTTGCGACGTACCCTTTCCCGAAAAAGAGAGAAAAGTCAGGACACATCCAAATGAAGGATGATATAAAAACCCGAGAAAGTTCAATGACTCAAAAAAGAAAAGAAAAAAAGAGAGAGTGCAGAAAGATCATCGTGGGAAAACACCCAGATATCAAACTGCCAAATTTGCCAGAAGTCATCTTTTCTCATGCAAAATTCCTTTATCAGTATCTTTTCACTACTTGTTTTTATAAAATTAAGAATATTTCTTCTCTTCTCATATCAAAGAAATGGATAGCTTCCTTGAAGAAAATCATCAGCGCTAAAATTTTTTGAATTTGACTCTTAAAACCAAGGAGTTAACCTCGATGGAGGAAATACTCTAGGTAAAAGAGGGAATGACTTTTGCACATATATGCACATTTTCAAGTGTTTGAGTCAACTATAATTTTATCCTATTTGGCAAAATTTTCTAGCTATTCAAAAAAGAAATAAACATTCAATATCTATTTTGATGCAACCTAGCGTTGTTTATATTTTTCCAAAAAGTCACCTTTTTCAGGAGTATCTCTTCCTGTCCCATCACGGTTTCTTCACTCAAGAAATTTGTATGGTCGTACCCACTCAGGTTAAGGGTCAAAACCTCAATTTTCTGCTGAGAGGTCATTGATTTCAAAAGCTATTTCAGTCTCAGCAATGAGACACCCAAAATCATCCCCTTTTCCAAGCTTCAAGGAACCCCATCTTCTTCCTTTCGCAAACCCCTTTTGGATTTGTTCGTCCAAACTCCTAAGGTCCCATTATGGTTTCTTCATTTGAGGATTCCATTTGGTCGTCCCCTTCAGGATAAAGGTTAACCTGAACCTCGTGCCACGAGGTATGTTCCTTTTTCAGGTTTGAGTTAAACCTGAGTCTTGTTCCTACAAAATTCATCGTTTTGACAAGGTGTTTTTCTTCCAGTCCCATCATGGTTTCCCCATCAAAGGAACCCATGCTTTATATATCCATCCAAGAAAGGATCATACTTGAGCTTCATCTCACGAGGCATTTTTCTCAAAAATGTCCCATCAAAGTCCTCATGTATTCCTTTCCTCATTCAATTCATCTTGATATATCTTCGTCCCATCCAGGTTAAGGGCTAAACCTGAGTCAGTAAAAAAAAGTTGATCTTGTCTCACCTATAAAAGACTGAATCAAAATTCTGATTTCTCCACCATTTCGAGATTTTCACCCAAAGTCCCATCACGATTTCCTCATCCTCTGTTATTCAGTCATGCCATTTTCGAGGATTTCGTCTTCCCAAAGCCATTCAGGGTAAGGTGTTAAGCCCGAGAAGTCACATTTTCAAAAAAATTCTTCCATACCCAGTTTAGATCTGCTGACTATAGCATTTTCAAAAATTTGGAGTGTTATCTTTGCCACTGAGCTCGGCCTTCAACCGGCTCAGTAGCAAAGAGGGGCATCTGTGAACACCCCAAATTTTTCAAAGTTTTGTAAAAATATCTTTTTTGCCCCTGATCCCATCTTCTGAGAAAATCAAAGCAATTTCAAAACCAAATTTCAGTTATTCTTCAGATTTTCTGGATTAAATCCCATATTGATATATCGAATACTATTTCAGATCCGGATCCAGTAATCTGAGCCTCGTTATCCAAATTTTCCAATTAAAATTTCAAAATACTAAAAATAAATTTTTGAATGGCTCAGACAGCCCATCTGATATTCTGTTGGATCCATAGCTTTGTATTTCTCGATTCGAAGTTTTTTAAACCTCGAATATTTCCTCAAAACTCGGATATAAACTCACTTTCTGAAGAATAGCCTTGAATTTTCATAAAAACCCTCTTTTGTAAATATTTCTCAAAAATACAAAAAAAAATAGTTTTAAATCTTTGTTTCCTCGTAAATCTTAAGATTTTATTCTAAAAAATACAAAAAAAATTGGAAAAACAACAAAAAAACCAAAAAAATAAAAAAAAACTATGCAAAAATGAATGGTTTCAAGCTTTTTAAAGCCGTTTTGCTAAAAACCTCATTTGAAAAACCATTTTATATAAAGTTTTCTTTAAAGGGATCCTTTTTTTTGGAAATACTGGAAATATACAACGGTTTCTCTCCCGCGCATTTCCACCTCTGGAAGCTTCCATCGAGCTCCTGTTCGCAGGATGGCTCTCCATTGTCAATCCTTAACAAACTCCTTCATTCTCCACCCTCAATCCTCAACGGATTTCCCCTCTCGAGCCTTCCACTTTCCCTTTAAGAAGAGGTCTCCAGACTTCTTCGAGATTATCCATTTTTCTTCTCTGATATCCTTCATCCATTATCAACTTTTCTTCTGGAGCATCCATCATCTGTTGCCCTCCGAACACTGTAAGCAATCCATTTTGATCGATTGGAGAAGATCAATCCAGCCTCAAATTTCAGAGAAAACAGCATCGTTCGATCGAACCAATCGAAGCAAAGTTCCATTACGGGATATATAAAATAAATAGAATTTTATCATTTTAATTTCAATATTGTAATAGTTAGATATCAATGAGAATATCTATTTTCATCCTTAGATAGAATGAATGAGCATGTAAATACCATTTGTTTGATCATTTTTTTTTATTTCTGAAAATTCACAAATAGGAACACGAATGGCACATGCACCAGTCTAATAGGAGGTGATTAAATCCTAAGTTGATGATTTGCATCAATAGCCATAGTCAGGATGTGAACAAAACTTAGGATTTTCATCTTTTATGGAATAACACTGGATCTACGACTGGACCTCTTTCAAAAATTATCATATTTTTCAAAATATTTTTCTCTTTTATCTGAGTTTAGTTTAAAATTAATTCGATACATATATCAATGGCCATAATCAGGATATATTGAGAGTTAATTTCATTTTAAACTCTATAAAAGCACAAAAAATGTGTTTTATTCTTTATCTGAATTTCAATATGATTATTATATGATAGATTCAATGACCATAGTCAGGGATATATCATATCTTCAATCTTATTTACATTCATTTAAAGAATGAAATATGATTTTCAAATCCAATTTCAAAATTATTTAAAATCATTCATCATTTAGGACAGAATTACATCATATTTTCAAAATTCCTTTTAAAAAATCCAGGTGGTTTTTCTTTAAATCAATCCTTATTTATAGGTTCAGATTCTCAAAATTCAAAGTCCAAATTGACTTTGAAATTTCAAATTCATTTTTGGTATTCAAAACTTCAATTTCCAATTCAAAATTCAAACTTCAAAGTCCAATTTAACTTTGAAGTTTCTGATTTTCAAATCAAGTTTATCTTCTTATCTTCAAAACTCAAAATCAAAGACTGAGATTGATTCTGAATCTCAAAAATTTGACTCTTCCTAAATTTTAAATTCAATCTGGGTTTTCAAAACCCAGATCCATCTTCAAAAGTCCCATTTGGACTTTCAGAATCCAAACCCAAGGTTAAAAACCCCATTCCATCTCGGATTCCAGATCTTGGATCCAAATCCATCTTAGGATCCAGAATCCAACTCCATCTCGGATCTCAGACCTCAGATCCAAAATCCAACTCCATCTTGGATCTCAGACTTCAGATCCAAAACCCATTTTAGGATCCAGAATCCAACTCCATTTAGGATCTAGAATTCAACTTCTTCATTGGATCTCAGATTTTTGATCCAATTCCCATTTAGGATTCTAAATCCAGAATTCAATTTCATCTTGGATCTCAATCCAGACCTTGGATTCAAATTCCATCTTGAATTCCAGATTTCAAATCAAATTCTATTCCCAATTCCAACTTTCAATTCCAATTCCATTTCATTCTACATTTTAAAATCCAAGTTTATCTTGATTCTCAAAATTCCAAAAACCAATTCTGTTTCCCAATTCTGTTTGGATTTCTCAAATCCCATTCTGATTTCGAAAGCTGGAATTTAAATTCTATTTTTAAACATTCATCCAGGTTCAAAATTCTAAATTCAAAAGTCCATTTCTGACTTTGAAACTTCCTTCTTTTTCTTTTTATCTCAACTTCAAATCATTCTTTTCAAAATTAAAGATTTATTTTCTCAAAACTCTGATTATTTCAAAGACTTAGAACTTCAAAATATCTTTTCTGATCTATCTCAAGTTCTAAGTTAGATCCAATCATTCGAAAACCATTTCTTTACTCTATTATCAAATTAAAAAACACTTGGAGATTTCCAAAATCATTTTTCGAAAAGAGCATACATTCTTGCATTGCACAAGCATGATTCTTTGTGCATATAGACTTAGGATAAATTCTTAGATAATCTTTTAGCAAAGCAAGAAGGCATGAATTTGACCCTTAGTTCGATTACCCCCGGTAAAAGCGTCAGGAACGGTCGAACCTCGTACCAACGAGCGAGCCCCGTCTCCCAATTTTTTGCGCAATATTTCAAAAAAAACGGAGGCGAGTTATTTTCTTAAATATTTTTCAAAATTAACGTCAAGTGAGACCTTGCAAAAGAGTTCCTCTCTCTTCTTCCTTTTCTCATTCTTTCTTCTTTTCTATCTTTTATTCTCCTTCAAAAGAGGGGAATATAGGTTAGAAAGGCGAAGAGAAAGAAAAAGAGGAACGAGAGGAAAAATTTTGCGATGATCACAATTAGGCCCCTTCAAAAATCATAGTTTTAAGTATTTTTTCTCACATCTAACACCGTATATGTGATATATAGGTTTTGGTTAGTGGGAATTGGCTTTTGGATTGTCAGAATTTGACATATATACCGGTTTTTTCTGGTGATCCAAAATCAATGGTTATGAAGGTATCAATTTTTTTTTGCTCAGAAAAATATGTTTTTTCATAAAAAAAATATGACCCAAGAGTCGATTTCCACTAAATCGAGCATGCTAAACATATCTAATGGTTCAGATCTATCATAAAACACTTAAAACCTATAGGGCAGAACAAGAAATAGAGCCTAATATGTTTAGTTCTCTCTCCCTCTCTCTCTCTCTATCTATCTATCTATCTCTCTCTCTCTCTCTCTATATATATATATATATATATATATATATATATATATATATATTATACACACACACACACACCATTATTGCCTTAGGTATTTTCACTACGTATCTCATATACATATAATATATATATATATATATATATATATATATATATATATATATATATATATATATATATATATATAAATATATATATACATATATATTGATATACCTATATATATACTTATATAGTCCTTAGTTGAGTTTAGCATAGTTAGTCTCTTATTTTCTAAAATACAAGAAAATAAATTTTTTCAAAATTTATTTCTTGTTTAGAAATTAGTTGCTTCCGCATCATACACTTGGCGTGTACTTGTACGCATGAGACTAACTCCTGTAGTTCGGTGTTCACCTTTTTAGTATCAGAGCCTAGGCTAGGGTTTACCTACCTTAGCGAGATCCTATGTGCATAGTTCGCCATGGCTTGGCGACAACGCAAATGTGGTCACAATGATGGATTCGTTGCGAATGACGCAAGAGATCGAAAGCATGTTGTGCGAGACTTGCAGCATCAAGTCAAAGAGTTGACTCGAATGGTTCGCGGCTTGAACCAAGATCAAGAGCATAGACTAGAGCGCATTGGGTATTTAGAGTGCCGATTTGAGCGAGATGATAAAACCCACTTTGTGGGATCACACGAATCCCACAAAAATAGCTAATATGATTCAGATAATGAGTTTGAGATCCCCACTCGAACACATTCTAGTAGATCCCATGAAATGTCTAGAAGAAACAACTGAAAAACTGGGATAAAATTTGAAATTCTCAAATTTAATGGATCTAACACTCTTGAGGACTTCTTAGATTGGTTAGGAGAAGTCAAATATTTTTTGGAGTTTCAAGAAGTTCATGAACACAAAAAAGTAGGGTTGGTTGCCCTTGGGCTTAAAGGTAGGACGATTTCATGGTGGCGTCAAGTTAAGCAAGCTCGACACAATCAAGGCAAGGCCCTAATCTCTACATGGGCACACACGAAGTGAAAACTATGCACATAGTATTTGCCTCAAAATTATCATGGGAAATTGTACCCTAGGTATAAAAACCTCAAACATAGAGATCTTAATTGCCAGTGTCATGTGAATTCTTTGCATAAGAACACGAGTTGGGGTGCTTGTAGGTCTTTTTCATCATCCACACCCCAACCAAACCCTTCTACATGTGAGCATATTGCATCTAGTGTTAGGTTATCTCGTTTTGATCCTGAAATAGAACCGAGTCTACCAAGGTTTCTAATTCGGTAGCGTCCATGTTTTCCACCCTATTGGGTGAGTACGGTTTTGTGCCCCATTCATAGATAAGATTCATGAACAATCTCTCTCTAAATTTGAGGGTGAACCATCTTTGATGAAGATATGGAGATATAAGAGTTGGTCCATACTCCTTTGACTTTTGAATTAGAGTCTCATAAAGAACCTTCCTGTAAAATCCTTGGTTCTTCGATCTTTGACGAGCACGATGAGGAAGTCGAAGAAGAGTACCCACATGTTTTTGAAGATGCCGTAGTAGTTGATGAGGTTCGCAAGGAACCTATGAGTGTAATTGAGGGCAAATCTATTTTTGATGAATTTGAGGATAGTAGAGGTCAACAAAAAAATTGTTTTCTCGAGCATTTAGGAGTTGAGGAAGAAATTTCTCATGTTGAGCCTTTAGAGATTACATGTACACATTTTAATCCTATATGTGAATTGAACATTTTGTGTGTGAAAGGCCTAAATTTTTTTGTTTCATTAGGAATTGGTTAATCTAGGACATGCATTAGACATTACATTTGAAACTCGAAAAAATGCATGTAGTTCATTCGAATTATTGCTTTTTAGTATGTGCTTTATTGCTAGTTTTGCGAAAGGAAATGCATCATGTAGTAATCTTAGGCCGAAATCCTTTTATTTGAGTGAAATTTTACATATTTTTTTTCTTGTTGATGCTCAATTTTTTTTTGAATTTGTAATTGCCTTGTTTTGAAGAAAGCCTGTTAAATATTTCGTCAAATAATTTTTTGCTTTACGAATTCTATCTTGTATTGAAATTCAAGAACATGTTAAATATGAATTTTATGAAGAATTAAATTAGAGGAATCAGGTAATCTTCCAACTTGAAACTTTTATTTTCCATAACATGCATTTTTATTTTGTTTCTTTTGGAATTATAAGCTGCAAAATATTTATTAGAGAATTTTTTTACAGGTATTATGGAGATCCGCTTGAGAAGAATCAGGCTTCGAAGATGAAGCCTTTAGATCTAGGAGAGAATGATGCAAGAGCATCGAGATCTGTGCCACACATGAGAGGAGTGAGTGTAGGATCCAAATCTAGAAATCTGATAAAAAATGCAAATCCAAATATACCCGATCCAATTTTGATATATTTGCCCCAATTCGGGACCCAAGGTATTTTGATAATTTTATTTTCAGTAATTTTCTGAGAATTTTGCATAGTATATCTAAGAAAATTCATTTTGACATTTGATTTCGTTATATGAATTTTTAGAACCACATAATAAGCTTTTGTATTTTTTTATAGAAGTCGGATTCTACAAATTTGGATAGATCTGGTATCCATTAGGCTTAATTTTGTGGTACTAGAGGGTGTAGTGGGTCTGATAGGTAGTTTTAATTTTAAATCCAAGATCTAGATCCATATTGTTGAGTGAGCCCCTCATTTCATGCCAAGTGGAATTCATTTAGTGGGCTTTGAGGGAGGTGACCACTTGAGTGTCCAACCAAGGGCTAACCACCTCTCTTCAAGCCTCATTGGGCTAAAAAAGAGGTGCTGCCCAAAAATCCCAGCTCAATCTCTCTTGGTGGCTCCTCATTGGCCAACCAAGAGAAGAATATGACAAATTTTTCAAAATAGGGCCTTTCATCGGCCTCTAAGGAGGTAGCCTCCCATATGGCCAATCAGATCCCATGCTACTTTCCTCCTTCATCTAAAAATAACTCCAACAAAAAATAGGTAGAATCTTTTTGACTAATTTTGAGAAAAAATTTTCTAGAAATGAAAAGGAAAATAGGAGAGAAAAAAAACATGAACTTGGGAGATGTTGAACTTGTGGATTGCAAAATTCATGAATGTCAAGGTTGTGAATCTAAGGCATTGCTGAACTGAGTTGGAGGTCCCCTTTGGATGTCCTCCATTGTTGTCTTGTGCTACTGCATGTGGTTTGCTAGTTCATATTTGGCACAATCGAAACTTGTGGTAAACCGATCCATAGCTGAACACAACTTGTGGCACATTAAAAACTTATGATGCCTTTAGAGCTTGTGGTTGGGCGTGAACTGAGCCCCATTGAACCAGACCATGTATCTCACTTAGGTGGTGAACGATTGTTGCCGTTTGGAATAGTGTTTGTGGCAGCAACATTTCCAGGGACATTTCCTAAACTTAAATAGAAAGTTGCCTATTATTGTATGCTAGGACTTAGTGTGTAGTTTGTGAAAATGGTGGGTCTGAAATCTTGTTTTTCTGTACTTATTAGCATTCCATAAGATTGGTAGTTTCATTATCAAATGCTTGTTTGAGATTATCATCAAAGAGGAGAGTGAGTTTTTTTTTTTAATACCACTGAAATCATCTGTTTTTAATTCATTTACATCACTAGCTGAATTTGCGTACAACAATAGTTATCATGCGAGCATCAAAATGACACCTTTTGAGGCTATATATGAATGGTCATGCCAATCTCTGATATATTGGGATGAGGTTGATGAGTGGACTATACATTTACTAATCATATTGCAACATTATACTCAGCAAGTATAGATGATACAAGATAGGTTGTGTATGGCTCAAAGTCAGCAGAAGAGCTATGCAGATCGACGACGTAGAAAACTCACTTTTGACATAAGAGATTTTGTTTTTGTCAATATATCTCCTATCAAAAGTGTTATACCTGTTGTTATGAAAATGTATGCATGCATAGGAGAAGGGTCATAAGTGAGCTTGTGGGTCAAAAGAACTATTGTGGTGCCATAAAAACACATATTGTGTTGTGTAGCATGTGATATGACTGTATTGTAAGGCATGGATAATATGCAATGTGCATGTGTTTCCTCGAGATTGGGCATATAGTTTAAATAGACTAATAAGGTGATGCATGTGCACCAAGTTATAATATTGATATACATGCACACATAACTTAATTTAATACCCAACTTGTTTAAATGCATCTAGGCGTATGATGCTCGACAAGTTCAAAGGTATTGAAGCTTACTGAATAGGTTAACCTGAATGAGCTAATAAAATTATGTAACTATCATGAATGTGTAGTATGAGGCTCATTTCAAGAAGGCAATGTAGTAAGTTACCCTAGAGGAGTAATTAGGCTATTGAGCCACGAGTGCCAGATTATTTGGGCACATGTGAGGTAATGCAATAAACCCTCTAATAATAATGATAACTCATTCAAAACTCGAGCTTACCTTAGAGAGAGTATATATTACAAAACTCTGATCTTCGTGACATTTTAATGCTTCAAGTGGCAATGACTCAGTTGGTCTTCAGTCCTCAAAATTAGAGGGTTGGACTACCAATTTGCCCTATGTAGTAGATTAATGTTCTTATTCTCCAGAAGTTTGGGATGCATCTTGTTCGTTTTGGGCTTTGGGGTTTTCTCTTGGTCATTGCACCCTTCTCTTTGGATTCCAGTTCAAGTTAGTCACTTGGGTTATTAGAATACATAATACAATAAACCCTCGAGTGATCTCATTATACTTGGGCACATTTACTTTATAATGAATTTGTATTGAAATATGCCCCTATGATGTAAATGCTATATTGTGGGTATTTACATGTTCTAGATTATTGTTGCATGGGTTTAATTGTTATATTTTGTCCACTAAATTGCATCATAATAAATATGAAAATGCATTACATATGTTCTAAAATATGTATGTTTATGTATACTTGGTACCATAAATACATACCTTGTTATTGTGTTTCTACTACTGAGACTTGTTGAAGTCTGACCCACGTATATTATACATTTTCAGATAAAAAGTAATGAGTTAGAGTTGTTGCAAGGATGTTGCGGTGGGTGGTGCCAGGAACTAGGGGTGGCAAAACCTGACACGACCCGCCAACCCGCCTCTTAGGCGGGTTCGGGTTGGGCTTAAGCCAACCCGTTTAATAAACGGGTCGACCCGCGTAACCCGTTTATTAAACAGGTCGGGTTCGGGTTGGGGGTATGCCAACCCGCCAACCCGGCTGACCCGTTTAATAAACGGGTTAGGCGGGTGGATCAACCCGCCAACCCAACCCGTCAACCCGCCAACCCGACCCGCGGACCCGTCGACCCGCCAACCCGACCTGCCAACCTGACCCGAGAACCTGAGAACCCGTTTACCCGACCCAACCCATTTATTAAATGGGTTGGCGGGTCGTGTCGGGTTACCCGTTTATTAAATGGGTCGGGTTCGTGTTTGCCACAGCCGACCCATTTAATAAACGGGTCGGGTTCAGGTTGAGGTATGCTGACCCGCCAATCCGTCGGGTCGACCCGCCAACCCGACACGATTGCCACCCCTACCAGGAACCATCAATTTTGTCTTCTCGTGATGTTGCTTTGAACATTTAACTATTATTATTAAGACTCATTTTGTAAATGCTTTATAAGTTTGATGAATGATTCAATTTGTTTGTAGAATGGTAGTGTTGGGTTGAATATATGCAATCCCCCCAGAATTCTAACTGAAACAAAAAAACAAATGTTTTCGTTGTTATTTTTATTTTCTTGAAAAAAAATTATGGTTCTATTTTTTGCGTTAAAATTTTGAGGCATTACATCTTTATTCAATCCCGTTAGCGCCAGTGAGCTTCCACCCAGCAAGGATCCTGTTGGACACCTCACACCAGTCAAATACCCAGCCACTAGCGGTGGCCCCACTGGCTACTATTCCAAATGGGTCTCAAAACCCTAACTGCACCACTTCCTTTCCTTCTCTTTATCATGGGGAGGAATATTAGAGACCCAATTCGATTTCAAATTGGTTCCATCTCATTACTCTCTCTCTCTCTCCACCTTTTAATCCAGGACTTAAAGCTGATTCAAGATTTCAAAACTAGTTCTAAACCTCCTTTGCTCAATCTAACCATGCTTTGGACTCTGGACTAACCCAAAATTGTCAACCCAAGCTAGACTAAATGCCTGTCCAAACTCTATGGGTCAAACCCAAACCCGATATTCTGAACCCAATTCGTTAAACCAGTCCCAATACCCCCTTGGGACCCATATAACTCTTATTTGGGCCAATATCTTCTCCAATATTCACCCAAACCAACCAAAAATGACACAACTACCCATTATGACCCAAATCCCTACTCAAACCAATCAGATCCTATTCAAACCTGTCCTTCTACTTGTCCAAGCCCTAATCCGATCAAAGTCCACAAGTCCCAAACTCATATCAACCCACAAGACCCAAATCCAACTCCACCAAGGTCCAACACAAACAGAAAGTGGATCCTGCAAAACCATACTTAAATGAGGCTGATGGAGATCTGGTAGCAAAATTTAAAGCACTCATAGTTCAATTACGACGTCTCCTTTACCAAGGTTTGAAGTCTGTGCAAGAGTATATTGAACGGTTGCATACCATGACTCTAGAAGTCTAGATTCAAGAGACCATCGAGGAGCAGGTCAAGAGGTATATTTTTGGATTAGGGTTCCGTATATGTAATGAATGTAATGGTGTCGAGATTTCATCTTTTGATAAAGCTATTCAACAAGCTCCAGGTATCGAAAAGAAGTTGGCAAAGGAAAAGGAGAAGCCTCTACAAGTCCCTAAACTTATCCAGATCTAAATAGTTGAAACCCACTTAAAACCCAATCCAAAACATATCCCAGAACTTAGCAAATGGCCAAATCCAATTAAAAAAGATTTGGATCTAAAACCATGTCTCAAATTCAAATCCCTGATCCTCCTAAACCCATTTGGACTGTCCTATCTCACTATCCAAAAAACTTAAATTGGACTTAAACTCGAGCCCATTGGATCCAATCCAAAATGAACCTTCCCATACCCTACCTCCTATCTAGATTCAAACCTCACCCAGATCCGACTTATCTAAACTAAACCCATCCGAGAGCCTTAGCTTGTTTGGAGTGTGTCACCAATAGTACGTGGAGCAAGAGATGATAAGACGGGAGATCCAGATCATTGGTTTATCGATTTCTCTACCATGAACCATATCAGCATTGAGATTCAACGAACTATGGATGGTTATGGAAGAACATCACAGGCATTCGAGCACATATTGGGTAGGGTTATGTTTGGTCTACGCAGTTTCTGTAAGAGGGAGGCTATTCTGTTTCATATTGTGGGCCCATAACCCAAAAAGTGAAGCAAAATTGAAGAAAGTATAAGCGGAATCCAAACTTGAAGGCAAGTCAAATAACAATATTTTTGGATTAAAAATGCCAAAAAAATGAAAATTTTCAAAATATCTTGAAGAATGCATGGACACAAAATTGCATTTTTTGAAGCTCTGCATGACATACATTTATTTTGTTGATAGTGACGTGAATCACCAGAAAGTGGATTTCACTACCTTCTTTTTTAAGGTACTGTTAATTGCGGTTATTTTCTTGATGATGATGATGATGATGAGTGACTGACGCCCTATGAATTATGCATATTTCAAACTTAATTATGATAGTTTTATTTTGTTCGTCGTTAGCTTTACCCACAATTTACTTTCCTATTGAGGATGATTCATGATTCAACTAGCCATTGTTTTCTTAATCAT
This sequence comes from Nuphar pumila, assembly GCF_984573655.1. Lineage (NCBI taxonomy): Eukaryota > Viridiplantae > Streptophyta > Magnoliopsida > Nymphaeales > Nymphaeaceae > Nuphar > Nuphar pumila. Next base: position 31,776,076 of record NC_143256.1, on the reverse strand, counting down.
ACTTTAATTGTTTTTAACTGTTTATTTTAATGAAATAAAAACATTTTTTTTTTACTTTTATTGATAACACCATATGACCGTAGAAAAATAAAAATTGCATGAAATGGTAAAACTCTTCAAATGAAGGATAATAATAAAATAATTAAGAGAACAAAAAGGTATTGTTTCACAGCTGATTGAGTCATCACATCACAAAGCCACTAGCAACTATTCAAGTTGGTATTGGGATAGTTACAAAAACTGTGGGCAGTAAATGATATTAAAAAAACATATAAGAAACACAATGTTTATTTTTTTTCTAGACTATGGATATCTACATCCTTTCTAGGTAATGGCGCACAATGGATGGAAAAAAGAGGTCACATCTATTCTTTCCCAATTGTAAATGATAAAAGTGTGAGACTTTTTACTTTCCCTTGGCTTTTTTAGTTTGTTTTTTGAAGGAACTAACAAAAATCAACTTGATATCTGTTTTAAAAAGGATTATTATGCATTAATGTTTTTTCTTAAACTTCAAAATTCTTGTTATAGGCACCTCCTTCACAAGGGATGGATCTTGCTTGTGCACACACACAGTTAATTTCAAAACTGAATGCCTTATAATTGACAGTTTACTCATTCCATGGTATTTATGAAACCCTAACACCATCATTTGAGTATCGCTGATGTCTAACCCAAGAAAAATAAAAAGTTGTTTGTCTCCTACCTCCACCTCTTAACCAGGGCCAAAACTTAGATTCTTTTTGGCCTTGACAATCCTCCAACAAGCCCAATCTCGATCATGGCTTTATCCTCATGCAGCTATCATGTGTGAAGATGCTCGAGGTGTGCCCGACACATCTTCTCTAGACTCTCCTGCATTCATAGCAGAAAAAGTAAACAAATGATTTAAAAAGGGTTTCTTAAGAACCAGGAAAAAGAAATAACAAAAGTTTAGATAACAACTTTGGTCAGGTAAAAAATCTTGCACTACCTAAGGAAGGAATATAATAGAAGAGATAATCCTTTGTCAATGTCGTCACCCTCCAGAAACAACCATCTTCAGCTCTACTGCAAGCGTCATGGCTCCCTGAGAGGGTGGGTTCTTGTTTTAAAATGCTAATGACAATCCCGAACCTTGGAATTGTAGTTAGAAGTCTTTGAACTGTCATCAGAAAAGCTGATGAAAATGACGAAAGTGTTGTTAGTAGAGTGGGATTTTGGCGACTAGTTTTTGCCATTTTTCACCAGATTTTAAGGTGTTTTTGGTATGATTTTTTTTAAAAAAAATCTTGTTAAAGGGGTTTCTAAACCTATATTCTATGATTTTAACCCCTAAAAATAGATTTTTAACAAATATTGGCCAAAAAGGCCTGTTTTAGGTATTTTTTCGAGAAACTGAAGGGTCGACCTTCGATTTCTATGGTTTAAAGCATGAAAAAGGTCCCCACCTTGTTGTTTTTGGTCCAAAAGCCGAATAGACTGATTAGATCGGTCGATTTCAGGATAAATCAAGAGATTTCAGAAAAAAGGGATGAGTTTTTTTAAGGCTTAACTTGTTCCATATCGATCTTCGGTTAAGGAAGCCACTCACGCAGTGAAATCCGAGGCTCAGCCACTCGTGGATGCCATCTTCAAGTTTAGACTCTCGAAAGTCTTGAAACTTTTTTAAGAAAGTAGCAGGAAAAGATCTCTATTAGGGTTTTTATCCCTAGTGTCGTCAGCAATCCCGATAGTGTCATCAATAGTTTTAGATTGTCGTTAGTAGTTCTTACTAATGTGTTGTCGGTACTTTTGGAGTGTCATTGGGAGGTCAGGTCATAAGGACTTATTTTTTTTTGTAGTTAGACGTTGCTAATAACAATCAGATTGTGGTTAGCAATCTTTGAATTGTCATTACCAGTTTCTTAACAACACATGATTTGTTATTAGCTGTTCTCTTCCTTGATGTATCCAAATCTCCAAAAGGATTTTTTTAAGTAATCGTTCTCATGCATTCGCATGCATTTTATGTTTATTTATTTATTTTTTCTAACCTATTTTCTTGTATAAACTCAATTAACATTAGGTTCATAGATTATCTCATAGATTGATGAAGAAATTTGAAAGCCAATCAGACGTGATTGGACTAGACATATCATTTCAGATGTTTGTATCTTATTTCGATGCTTTTTACACAAAAGCTTGTCTCCGTCTTTGTTTTTTTTAAAAAAAGTCTTTGCTTTTTGAGAATTAGTCAGCCTTCTTCTCTACAATCTTACGTGACAAGATACTTGTTTTGTCTTTCATCCAACCTTTCTCAACATAAGTTTTATGCTCATCATATTGAGTTCAAGAAAAAACTCTCATGTGATACTAACTTAGTATTTGATCCAACTTCATTTGGCAATACTTCTTTACTTACATCGACATGTGCCATAGAAAGACCCACGCATAATAGCTATAACCTATAGAATCTGGCATCAATGTATTTGTCTTTTCATAAGATTTTTTTGCAAAGCACAATGTTAGAAACAAACCTTTGCTCTTTCCAAAACTGATGCATCTACTTTTTGTGCTGCCAACTGAGCTTTGCATGCTCAACAACAGAAATAGGCATCTATTACCCCAATTTTGATGAAGTAATTTCATGTTAGGAATCATATGCTAAAGTCCAATATTTTTGACTTATTTTAAAGCTATTCTAACTTGAACTTTATTTTTTGACTTTAAAACAACACTCTCAAGTTTTTTTTCTTAAAAATTAAACTAAAGGATCTTAGCTTTCCAACACACTGCTCTTTAATCCGATATTAGAGTCAAAAGTTATGACCAAAACAAGTCAATCTGGTCGAATAGTCATATCTTAGCTATTAATGACACATGGATTGTCATTAGCATACCCTTATATTATCGTTAGCAATGATGAATGGTCGAAAACCATTGGCCTAGACTAAGATGTGCCATCAACATTTATTTAACAATACATGAATTATAAAATTAGACTAAGATATGCTGCTGACCCTGATGAGACTATAAAATAAGAAATAACATCAAAATTTTGGCCGAAATGGTGAATTTCGATTGTTTTTTGCTTGGACCGGGATCCCTCGGGAGCCCTGTTTTGATGATACGGTTAACCCGAATATCAAACGACCTTCAAATTATGCCAAATTCAACAGAGAGTATCCCTTTACTCTTAGGAACAATATAAAATAGTAAAATGCATGAAATAGCATAATCTAGATGCAAAATTTCAAATAAAATTCTAAAATACGCAAATTTCGCCTACGGGCATGAGCCAAACGTAGTATTTAACACAATAATGGAGCAATTCACCATAGAAATGTCTGATATTTTGCAGGCTGTTGACAGACATAAAAATGAACAAATTTGGCTTTTACATCTTTGGGATTTGACCTATAATGAGTTTAGTAGTAGGGATCTAATTCTGATATGTATGAAATTAGTGGGATCCGCTATAAAACAGGTAAAAGCAATAATAGGCCACCAAAATTTCCGAGATTTTAAGGAGACATTTCTAACATTCATACAAACAATTTTCACGTTTATAGTCTCATCATTTGACCCACTGACAGAGAAATGTAAATACGATAATACATGCATAAATAAAAAAGACAGGTATAAGTACCAAAACAACAGACTGACATTAAAATTACAGAAAGGGCATGTAACCTACTCTAAAAATTATAAAATTTCTGATTCAAATAGTAGACATTCTGATCATAAAATTCCTCATTTACAGATCTGGATTTCGAGTTATGCCCAAAGAGCAACAGTCGAATCAAGTTGACCCAGAGTCTCAGGAACTCGTATCAAACTAGGACACGTGTTCGGTAGTCTCAGATTTTTGACAGGCAACAAATTATTTTGGAAAAATCTGATAAAATCAGATTAAATACCATATTCAATCCCAAGTCCAGGGCATTTTTTGGATCAGGAATCGAATCTCTCATGAGGGAGATCTTGATTTTATAAATCAGGATCCAATACCCTTAACGTTTTTTGGGTCTTAAAACCCGGTTCAGTATTTCAGACATTTTGCCAAACAAATAATTCCAAATGTATCTGAAATTTTTTACAGAGTATTAGGAACAACTATTTGCATAATGTATGATTTTTTGGGATTTTTTTGACTGAAATATGAACATAAAATGATAAAGGGACTGTACGCTAGATTCAGACTATCACAGAAGTTAAAATGAAAACTAACAAAGCAATAATACACGCATGATATGCTAGAAACTATACTAGTAGGATGCATTTAATATAAAAATCATAATGATGATGATGATGATATGATGCAGCTGAATCAGGGAGGCGTTCACTCAGTTTGATGTCCACCATAGAAAAGGGGATTCAGTCCATTTGCTTGGACGAATCATCCATTTCACTTGGTTCTCAAAATCGAAACTCACATGGTGAGTTTATACCCTTTACACATTCAGTCCAAACCTGAGCTTCATCTTTATAGCTCCAGCCATCGTCTTTAAGGTATCCTCGTCTTAACTATTGAATATATAAATCTGGCAAAATGAGGGAAAATGAATGGGGCTGGTGTTACCTTGGTATTGCCAATAGCGATAGAAGGCGATCCTTGGTACTTAGCTATTGCACAACTGTTGGGGGGGGGGGGGGGGAGAAGAAGGAGAACAAAGGTTAGCTCCTCCACGCCTAGCTGCTCCTTAATGGTTCGGCTATTCCTTAGAGGCCTGCTGGAAGATGGGAGGAAGAAAGAAGAAATTCTGAGGGAGGCGTGTTGTGAGAGAGAGATTAAGAGAGGAAATGAGGGCTTCAAAAGGTGTTGGCTGACTGGGGTGCTGGGCTAATGGAGATCTTCAGAACAAGAGTGCATGATCCCTCAGAAGGGGTGTGTGAGGCCCTTTTAAAGAGCTGGCTACTTCTTAGGAAAAGCAAAAAGCAATTTTGCTTTTCCTAATTTGTAGGAAGAGAAGGAGGGGGCGAGTTGGCTCTTTTTGAAATTTCAAAATCTTGTTTTGCTTTTTCTAAAGAGGAGTCCAGATGTGGCGTCACCTCAAGGTGGGGGCCCACATTGTTTACAAAATAAAAGAAAAGGAGGGCTCTGGAGAGGCGCCACCTCAGAGGGGGATTTGAAAATTTTTGAAATCATTTTGCTTTTCCTAAAATCATGTCAAAGTGCTACTTTTGAGGACCTCTCAGAGTGGCGCCACCTCATGGTGGAACGACCCCCCCCCCCCTCTCTCTTCCTAGGTGTTTTGAAATTCAAACATTACATTTGCTTTTTTCTGAAGGGAGGCATATGTGGTGCTACCTCAGGGTGGCCCCCACACTGCCACATGGCACATAGGAGTGAAGAGCACTAGATGGCGCAGGGACAAGACTCCTAATTTCTGGGACTTTGAACTAAAGCACTTTTCTTTTGAAGGACACATGTGGCGCCACCTCAGGGTGGCCCTCACATTGCCATGTGGCCGAGAAGCACCAGGTGGTGCCATCTCAGGGGTTATTGTTATATTTTCATTTTTTTCAAAAAGCCTAGATAAAGTAAATATTTAATTTTTGTGTGGCGCCACCTCAGGGTAGACCCCACGTCACTTTTTATAAAAGCAAATTTGAAGTCTTAAAAGTAAAAAAGTAAAACCTCTTTTTTGGAATTTATATAAAACCTATACTAACTGATAAATAAGAAATAAGACTTGGCATAATTATGAAAACTTGAAAAGAGGTGACCCTTCAGAGCAAATTTATAAAATGATTTTGAAATTGCTGATAAAGAGGGTAAAATAAAGAGATTTTATAAAATTCAAAGCCCTTTTGCAAAAACTGAGATAAAATTTCTAAGTTCAAAGCTTTGTCCCCTTCTTCAAGCAGAGCCGGTCTAGCTGACAAAATTTGAAAATCAATATTAAAAATTATCCAGATTGTTTTCCTAAGAAAACATTTTGAAATTCAGAGCCCTGGGGGTTAAAATGAGAGGAATTGGCAATTTGAAGACCCGAGGGTTTGAAATTAATTTTGAAAGAGTTAAAACTCGAATCTGGATTGAAAATTTTGAAAATCAGGAGTTCTGGACCTCGAAATGACATGTTGTGCAGTGAAATGCCTATGTGATGAAAAATGAAAGACTTGGAATTGGAGATTTTCGTCTCCTGGTATGAACAAGTCTTTGAAAAATCGCGATTGGAGGTGACTTCTGAGCTAAATATGGAAATTCTGAGAATTGTAGATGAAATTTGGACTTTTGTAAGGTTTAGGCTCAGAAATTGACCATTTTGCCCTTAAGACAGACTGTGATGACTGCTTGGAAGTGTTGTGGGAGGTGAGTGAAAATTTGGGGTGTTTACAGAATCATATGCTAAAGTCCAATATTTTTGACTCATTTTAAAGTTATTCTAACTTGAACTTTATTTTTTGACTTTAAAACAACACTCTCAAGTTTTTTTTCTTAAAAATTAAACTAAAGGATCTTAGCTTTCCAACACACTGCTCTTTAATCCGATATCAGAGTCAAAAGTTATGACCAAAACAAGTCAACTTGGTCGAATAGTCATATCTTAGCTATTAATGACACATGGATTGTCATTAGCATACCCTTATATTATCGTTAGCAATGATGAATGGTCAAAAACCATTGGCCTAGACTAAGATGTGCCATCAACATTTCTTTAACAATACATGGATTGTTGTTAGTAGATGGATTGTCATTAGTAGATCCTAAAGTATAATTAACAATGATGAATTATCATTAGTCATTGACTTAGACTAAGATGTGTCATAAGCATTTCTCTAATAACACATGTATTGTCATCAACAACTAGCCTAAATTTGGATGTATGGTTACATGAATTATTGTCACAAGATTCAAATTATCATTAGTAGAATGTGTTATTAACACCATGTATCATTAATGGTTTATTTGATCAAAAAATGCACGCTAGATGGACATAAACATCCCAAAACCCTTATTCTTATCCCACTAAATAATGAGATAGGATTCATTGAACCTAGTGTAACCCTTAAAGCCCTAAATAACATTTCAACTTATCTCTTTCTTAATCACTAAGTTAGAAAACCTCTAGCCAATCATAAAGGTCCTTCAAACCTTCAACTAAACAGATCTTGCCACCTCAATCATGGACAAATCTAGACCCCTAGATCCTGAATACGTAAGGATAATGTTTGTGTCTACCAACAAATCTATAAATAAGAATCCCATAATTCATATGTGCATCTAATATTTGAGATTTAAAAGTACCCTTACTCTGCATAAATCTCTATTCAACCTAGACTCTAGAACCTAGCACTCTAACCTTGCTTAAATAGGTTTAGCCAAACTAAACCTATTTAACTTAGTCTGAGATCAAACTCTCTAATCACACCTATCCTCTTAAAGCCTGCACCTAGCCAAAGTATTGTCCAATTTTATTGTGCTCTTTATCATTGTAGAAAAGGCTACCTAAGCTCGAGGTGATATTTGATCCCTTTTTTGTGTATTGATTTCATTTACTATATTATTTTAAGTGTGAATTTTTCTAACTTTACCTAATCATGTTTTTCTCAAGTCTTGATGGTGGCTCACACCATCAAACTTATTTCTTTTATAGGATCCATGTGCGAGGTATGACTACTCGTAAGCTAAAGCCCAACGTTGAAGATTTTGATTCTACTATTCCCTGCTCAACGAAGGAGTAAAGATACATAACTTAGAGCGGACCCCATAACTCTCTAATCTAATATTTGGATCTAGTTTTAAGAATCCAAAACTCTTTTTTGGATAACCTTCTTTTGGTTTTCAAAATTTTGGGATTCATAGGCTCAGCTAGCTCGCCTCACCTCACTAGACACCGATTAAGGTGAGGAAGGGACCCAAACTTGGTTGAGGCAAGGAAGAGAGGCCATGTCAGGCTGAGGCCAACTCACCTCCCCCGTCCAACCGTAGTTCATGTGAGCTCACGCAAGTCAAGTGCCTTTAATAAGTTGGAGAGAGAGAGAGAGAGAGAGAGAGAGAGAGAGAGAGAGAGAGAGGTCATGGAGGGCCTTGACTTGATGGTCGTCCGGTGTAAAGGGGATAGTACAATGTGGAAGTCTCTGACTTTGTGATCGTCTGGCATTGAGTGAATCTTCGGTGATGACGCTGTGATGATGGGAGAAGGAGAGGGAGAGACATGCAAATCCCTATGAAATAGGTAAAATATGTTAAAAAGACAGGTTTAAGTACTAGAGGTTCGCACATAGGGTGGTTAGCAGCCCCTCTCTAGATAGTAACCGGTAGCTTCTTGATCCATAGGAGCCTAAACAAAAATGCACGTGTTGACTGTCCATAGCACGTGTGATGGTTAGTGAGTGCGCAAAAACAAAAAAATGCAAAAAATTGTAAAAAATGCAAAAAATGCTTTTAACATGCCTTTAAAGCGCCCCTAGAAGTCCTAGTGAAACTTGGACCTTTAGCAGCGCTTCAAAATACTACAAAAAAGTTATTTTAATACTAGGTTCATCTTTGTGACATATTAGCGGCACTTTAAAGTGTTGCTAAAGGTCCCAACAGAACTAAGGCCTTTAGCAGTGCTCCAAAAGCATCGCTAGAACCCTATTTTCCTATTTTTTAACGTTTTGTGAGTTTTTTAGCATTTTTGTGCATTGACCGTCTATCACGTGTGTGTGCGATAGACGGTAAGTGTGTATGTGTTTTGTTTAGGCTGCTATGGATCAAGCCGTATGGGTTTCTCATATATATATTAATATATATAGAGAAAAAGTGGTAGTTGCGAAAGCCTTAAGTGCGCAACTACCTACGGGATCACGCTGGCCATCTATCATAGGGCATAATGGACAGCCAATGCAAAAAATGTGAAAAAAATACTAAAATGTGTTTTTTGCACATTTTAGACTCTTTAGGTTTTTTGACGGCCGTTGAAGGTCCCAAGCCAAAAATGGGGTGGCGGTCAAAAAACTGTCACTAAAGATCTCATTTTTTTCTGGGGCCTTAAGTGACATTTTTTTGACAGCCGCAGGTCTCATTTTTAGGTGAAATATTTAGCGGCAGTAAAAAACTTTAAAAGTGCAAAAAAAAGTGTTTAGGACCTTTTTCACTTTTTTTTTTTGGTGACCCTGTGATGGATGGCCTAGATGATCCCGTAGGTAATTGGGTCCCTAAAACTTGTGCAGCTACCATTAGCTCTCTCTCTCTCTCTCTCTCTCTCTCTCTATATATATATATATATATATATATATATATATATAGAGAGAGAGAGAGAGAGAGAGAGAGAGAGAGAGAGATTTGGAATCTGTGTTCTAATTTCTAACCATTCGGAACAGGGGAAGATGTTTATGCAATTTTATTAGTTTTTTTTTATATGGCGCGCTGTGCCAACCACACATATTTTTAAACGTTTCTTATGTTGTTGATCAGTAAAGTGGTGACATCTGGTAGGTTTTCTTTTCCATGAGTTGGAAGATGTACTCCTTTAACAATATAATAGAATATGACATACTGACTTGACTTGTGTTTCTGGGTGAAAGTGGCTGTCAATGGGTCTGGTCTAGATCCAATATCACAACAAATGGACTCACCTAAACCTGTCATGTTGACCATTTACTGAAACATTTCTTTAATAGTTCAGCTGTGGTAGGATAGAGATCCTGACACTAGGAAGGAGGATCAGGTGCAATGTGATTATACACTTAATCACACTTTGAGTGTGCTGCACCAACTATCTTTGAGATACAGCCTGTCAGGTGTAGGATGACCAGCAAATGGATGTGATCAGGCACAGCAGCATACAAAAAGTGTGCAATCACATTGCACCTGATTAGCTTCGGCACTTGGGCCCAGCTGGGTTCGACCAGTTTGAGGCACCCGTCTAGCTATTCTATATCCAATTCAAGACCAGAATCTGGATTTAATCAAATCACCACAATGAAAATTTGGAACCTTTTTCTCTCTATCAGTGCGGATTTGTGGAATGTAAAGACCTAGAATGGGTATGGACACAAATTTGCATCTTATGAAGAAAAATGACTGGCCTAATGGGATGTACAAGGATGATGGTTATCACATAAGGTTCCGGGTCAGAATGTACAGCTCTAGAATAATCAAATCCGGTTAATCAATCTATTCAGATGCGGTAATTAAGGATTTTGCATCCAAATCCAGATCAGAATCCAAAACAAGCCTGAAAGGCATATCGAACTTGCTACATGGATCTGGATTCCGCAGTAGTTATTTTCATCTCATCGAAATCGAACACCAAATACGATTAGGCCGTATCTGTTATGCCAGATCCAGCAAAGCCTTCATAAAATTCGAATCCGACCCATTTCTTTCAAACTACTACTGCGCTTTCTTTTTTTTTCTATTTTTCTTTTTTTGAGGAAACCCATAAGAGAGTTAAACCCTTTGAGAGAGAGAGAGATGGGGAGCCTTCTGTTCTTGCCATTCCTCTTGTGCTTCCTTTTTGTGAACTCACAAACTGATAGTTGCAGCTCCAATCTTGTCCTAGACCAGTTGTCCTCATTCAATACTACATCACTCAATTGCCAATCCGTTTGGAGTTCTGAAGATTTCATCTTAAGAGTAAGCAACTTCTCTTCCATGATTCTCCTTGCTAGAAGAAACTAACACAACTTGGCATGTGCAGTACAAGGAGACCACACCAGGTGTTTGGAGCTTTGTGCTATCAACACGGGACTCGAATTCATGGGTGGCCATCGGATTCTCAAGCAATGAAAGAATGTTGGGGACGAGTGCAGTCATAGGGTGGCCGACCGGAAATGGCGCCGGAGTGATCAAGCAGTACTACTTGAACGGATATAGCAGAGGACATCAGTCCAACCTGACCAAGGCAACCTAGCCATGGTGAACCCAGCATTTGTGTCCAAGTCTTCAAGGCTGTACCTAGGTTTCCAGCTTAAGGTGGCCGCACACCTCTCTCATCTCTCATATATGCGGTGGGCCCAAGAGATGCTATTACAAACTCTGACGGCCTTCTTGACCAGCACAGATCCTTTGCATCAACTACTCTAGACTTCTCAACAGGTATTTTCCCTCATAACGAGTGTGCATGCATTTGAGTGTCTTGCATCAAAGCCTTACGCCTCCAACCCTGGCCAAGACTTGAGACTGTTCCAATGGCGGACACACCCGTCTTCGGAGACCAGTGAATCCCCACCGTTTGTGGGCCCCACATCCTGCGTCAAGCACGGGACGTGAGAGTCCCGTCAAAGCAGGTTACATCTGTAACTTTGGTCCCGCTTTGGTGGGATGCGACTGTTGCTCCCCATGGTGTGGGACAAATGCGTTCTGGGTCGTGTGAAATGAGTGCGCCTAGAATGGGAAGTGTGATGTGCTGAGCCAAGTGCAACTGCGCTTTGGTTCAATGAGTGACATTTGATGTTCGACTCGAGCCCATTGAGTCAACTTAAATTCCATCCTAGATCGGCATACGTGGTTATAGGTGTTGAGGATACATCAATTCTTCAAAGAACTACGGCTTCGCAACGACGTGGTGCGTACGTGCACGTATGCATATCTTGGGAACACGGATCCTATCACTTGAAATAGGATGGGTTCCATCCTACATTCAATCCTAGCCATCTAGCCATTGATTGGATGCCTAGGATTGAATGTAAGATGGAACCCATCCTATTTCAAAAGGTGCAGGTTATATGTCCCCCCGAAGACGCACTGTTTGCTACAGTGCGTGTTTGGGGGTCTGAATGAGCGCCACCACATATATAAGCTCATGGGGCTCGTATCCCCGTGTGTGTCGACATCAATTAGTATCAGAGTCTGGTGCGGTTGCAAAGACTTAAGTACCCTTTCCGCCAAGAGACGACAGTTAGAGAAAAGAACAAAAATGTCCTCCATCTAGAAAAGTGAAACGACGGTTCGAGATCCTCCATCTACAAAAGTGAAAGGCCGGTTCGAGAATGATGTTAACTCTTCAAAGTCCAAACGTTTCGTTTTTGCCTTAAGCAGTAAACTTTTGCACCATCTATTGTAACAGGAGCTCTCTTTGATGACGCACCCTTTGTCATCGTCTGCTAACACTGGACTCTCTTTTGTCATCGTTTGCTTCTACCGGAGCACCCTTTGTCATCGTCTGCTGCTACCGGAGCAACCTTTGTCATCGTTTGCTGCCGCTGGAGCACCCTTTGTCGTCGTCTATTGTCGTCGGAGCATCCTTAAGACAACGATTTCGCAGTGACAGCATTGTTGCCACCATTGACTCCATCTACCTTTTGGGTGTGTCTCCTCCACTGTCGGATTACCAAAACTTATATCATTTCAATGAGTTTCGTAAGGTTTCGTTATGCAAACAAATCAATTTATAAATTTGAATGCTAAATCTTACAACTGGTTGTACTATTCATGTTAAATAACACCTATTTTCATACTCAAACAAATCTATTTGTACCTATCCACCTTCTAGGCATCAAAAAACAGTTAGCACAATTTGTTATAAAGTAGCAACGATTTATACATTTGAAGCAGTAACGATTTAATAAAATTACTATGATTTTTACTTAAGTTTGATAAATTGTAGATCAATGTTTACCCATAAAGCCCAAACGTTACAACGATATCTACTTACTTTGAAGGTTGCGATTACTACAACGATTTGTAAGTTTGAAGCAACAACGATTTATACATTTAAAGCAGTAGCAATGTGTATTTATGAAGTTACCTCGATTTATACTTAAGTTTGCTAAATTTTACAAAGATATTTATTTATGAAGCCAAATATTGTGATGATTTGTAATGTTGCTGATTGTTTAACAAATGAGATAATTTGTAATGTTATATACTTGGGGAGACGGTTGTAACATATAATGATGCAGTTAAATTTATATGTTGTGCAGGTTAGCAATGTCTAAAGCTTATCAGACAAGAAATCCCCTATCGTTCGATTTCATGAGACTTAATGAAATGATCTGCTATTCCCATCTATATGAGCGTTATGAAGGGTACCAAAATATAATGAAGATTGAGAATGATAAAGAAAGGCACAAAGCGTTGGAATTATATTATACAGAGCAATATCCATTAGATATTGAGGCTGAAGATCAAAAGAAGCACGAGGAAGAACGATCACTGAAGAAGAAGAAGAAGGATGACGAAGGGAAGGAAAAGCAAAGAAAGAAGGAGGATAATGAAAAACAAAGGCAAATGAAGAACGAGGAGGAGAGAGAGAGGGAAAGGCAAATGAAGAAGGAGGAGGAGAGGGAAAGGCAAATGAAGAAAGAAGAGGAAGAGAAGGAAAGACAATTAAAGAAGAAGGAGGAGGAAAATAAGGAAAGACAAATGATGAAGATGGAAGAGGAAAGGCAAAGGAAGAAGTATCAAGATGAGGAAGAGAAGAAAAGGCGAAGGAAGGAGGACGAGGAAGAGAAGGAAAGGCAAATGAAGGAGAAGGAAGACGAGGAAGAGAAGGAAAGGCAAAGGAAGGAGGAGGACGAGGAAGAGAAGGAAAGAGAAAGGAAGGAGGAGGACGAGGAAGAGAAGGAAAGAGAAAGGAAGAAGCAGGAGGAGGAAGAGAAGAAAAGGGAAAGGAAAAAGAGGAGGAGGAAGAGAAAGAAAGGGAAAGGAAAAAACAGGAGGAGGAAGAGAAGGAAAGGGAAAAGAAAATATAAGAGGATGAAGAGAAGGAAATGAAAATGAAGAAAGTAATTGAAAAGCAGAGTAGGGAGCCGAAGAAGCAAAGGAAGGACGAAAAAAGTCAGAGAATAGAGGTAGGGGATGAAGAAGAGAAAAGTGTGACCAAGGTACGTAAATCGGTCATGTCTGTCATGATTTACTATGAGAGTTATTACTATGTATAGTGATTAATGTGATAGTGATTACTATGTATAGCGATTATTATGTATAGCGATTATTGTGATAGCGATTACTATGAACGATTTATTGTTATAGGTATGATTATGTATAGCGATTACTGTGATAGCGATTACTGTGAATGATTTACTGTTATAGGTATGATTATGTATAGTGATTACTATGTATAGCGAGTATGCAACAATTATTATTTATAGTGATTATTGTGTACAATGATATGTAGAAGTACAAGTAGGACTAATTTTAAATTGATATGAAAAATATGCTATTTTGTGTTACAGGAAGGTCACAAGAGAAGTAGAGAACCAGGTGAAAAGCTCAGAGGGCAGTGTTAATGGCCTATAGTTCTATCATGGTATGGACAACTGAGTGAATATCAGAAGGATCAATTGCAAAATATGCACTTCGACGACCTTCTGGACCAACATTCTTTTGAAATGTGCTGAAACACCATGACCCACATGGTAAATAAGTGAAATAATAAGACAAACACATTTCAGTTGGATTCTTTTGAGATCACCATGACCCTAGAAGATGTGGCACAGATTACGGGCCTTAAGTGCCATAAAATTGCTATCCTATTACGGGATTCAAACTATACCGCAAGGGACAAGTGCATGGTTCTTCTAGGAATATCGATGGAGGAATGGAGGCAATCACTACAAGAAAAAACGTTGTTAGCGATGAACTTTAGCGACGGAATATTTCCGTCGCTAGTTAGCGACGGATTAACGAGCGAAAAACATCCGTCGCTATAATGAACGAAGCTTACGAAAACAGCGACGGAATATAGTCCATCGCCAAGTTCGTCACTAATTAGCGACGGCTTTTGCGACATATTGTTTTGTCGTTACAACCGCACCATTTGGCGACGACGTTTGCGACAGAAGCTATTATGTCGCTAATTAGCGACGGACTTGGCGACGAAATATAGTCCGTCGCTCATTTCGTAAATTTGATTTACGTTGGCTTAGCGACGGAATTAATCCGTCGCTAATTTTTGAATAACCCTAATCCCAGACAACTTTTCCTTTTCTTCTTTCGCTGCTCCCGTCGTTTGCCGCTCCCGCCGTTCATTGTTCTCCGGTCCTACTCCCGCCGTTTGTCGGTCCAACTCCCGCCGTTCGCTGGTCCCACCGTCCGCCGGCCCCGCCGCCCGGAGACAGGTAAACGCGCATTTTTCGGCAGGGGGTCAACCCCCTGCATTTTCCGGCAGGGGGTCGACCCCCTGCTGTTCCGACAGAGGGTTAATCCCCTGCCTTTCTGGCACGGGGTCGACCCCGGCAGAGGGTTAACCCCCTGCCTTTCCGGCAGGGGCTTAACCCCTTACTAGAACAGGCAGAGGGTTAACCCCCTGCCGAAACAACAGGGGGTTAACCCCCTGCCTATTCCGGCAGGGGGTCGACCCTCTGCCTGCTCAGGCAGGCAGGCGACCCCCTGCTGTTCCGGCAGGGGGTCGACTCGCTGGCGAAAAGGCTGGGAGTCGACCCCCTGCCCGAATAGGGGGTCAGTTAACCCCCTATGTTCCGTAAGGGGGTTAACCCCCTATGTTCCATAAGGGGGTCGACCCCCTGCCGGAACAGCAGGGGAGTCGACCCCTTACCGGAACAACTTCTTTTTTTTTGTGGCGACTTCATTTTAAAATAACATTTTTTTGTGCAGATTTTTCAACGGAACCAGCTCGTGCTGAGCTACCTGTGGTAAGTAAGTGACAAAAATAATGCAAATCGGGTAAATACCCGTGGTGAGTAAGTGATGCAAGCGTATCACATGTTATTTAATTTATTAGATATAACACTTTATTGTTCACACACTCACTTAGTTGTTGATATTTAGGGTTGCTTTGTTGGAGTTCGGAGATCATGTTGAGCATGATTTTAATGTATGAATATGGAAGTGTTCTTATTTTTGGAGTACGGAGTCCATGCTAGGCATGATAGTAGTTAGTGAGATATTGAAGTGTGTTTGCTGCAGGTACATGTTTGTAATTTGTTTGATATGAATGATTACGATGTATTGCAATGTTTGATGTAATTGTATCCATGCTTGCATGTAGTTACTTTCAATTTGATTATGACTTCCATGTGAAATTGTATAATGAAAGCATGCTTCAAATGATTGTATCGTGTCATTAATAGTTTGCACATGAAAATATTAAGTTATCAATGCATGCATCAAAATTTTTGTTATTGTATGACATCATATATTGCATGATAAATTTGATATTTTCTTCATCGTAGCATTCTGATTGTTCTCTTTTAATTCGTTAGGCTATTATTCGTAACATCATAAGAAAATGACTGCAAACCGTGAATAGATGTACCGCAGGATAGTGGACAATGAGTTATCGCATGAATATATGGATGGTGTTGACAGTTTTATTGAATTTGTAACGGCAAGTGTCAGTATAGTGGATCCCACAGGTCAGATTAGGTGTCCCTGCAAGATTTGTAAGAATAATTGATTTATAGAACCTCATAGCGTTAGACATCACCTATACAGGAAGGGTTTTGTGAGTGATTATCAGAATTGGACGTTTCATGGAGAAGAATTTAGAAACGATTTTGATGCACGGGTGAATGTGGTGCACGATAATCCATATACGGATTTGATATTTGATGCCGCAGGAACAGAACTGGGTTCTGCTATGAGTTCTAGTGATGTAAGAGCTGCCGTAGATGAAGAATCACCAAACGATGCAGCTAGTAGATTTTATGATTTACTTAGAGATGCTGATGAGCCACTTTGGAACGGTTGCGAGAGTCACACTATGTTGTCTGCAGTTCTTCAACTAATGAATTTGAAGTCCGAGTATAATTTGAGTCAATCATGTTTTGACCGTTTGTGCATGATTGTGAAGAACATGTTGCCCAAAGATGAAAAATTGCCATAAAATTTCTATCGTGCGAAAGTTATGGTCAACGCTCTAGGTATGGGTTACAAAAAGATTGATGCTTGTCCAAATCACTGCATGTTGTAGTTCAAGGAGCAGGAAAACAACATATCATGCCCGTCATGTGGGCATCCTCAGTTCAAGCCAAAGACAAGAGGCAATGGTAGCACGAGATCAAAGGAAGTTTCATACAAGTCGCTTCGCTACTTTCCTATCACTCCTAGATTGCAGCGATTGTATATGTCTTCAAGAACAGCTAAACACATGAGATGACATGCAAATAAAGTTCGACACGATGAAAACAAGATCACGCATCCTATTGACGCTGAAGCTTGGAAGCACTTTGATCGTACTCATCAGAACTTCGCAATGGAAGTGCGAAATGTTAGACTCGATCTATGTTCAGATGGATTTAATCCATTTGGGGGTAGATCAACTCCATACTCATGTTGGCCAGTATTTGTAACTCCATACAACCTTCCACCAAGCTTGTGTATGAAACGTTCAAATCTTTTCTTGTCTCTGTTGATCCCTGGTCCGACCTCACCTGGCCAAAATCTTGATGTATATTTAAGGTCATTGATTGATGAACTAAAAGTACTGTGGGATGACGGTGTTACCACGTATGATGCCCACAAAAAACAAAATTTCAACATGAAGGCCGTTGTTCTATGAACAATCAGTGACTTCTCTGCATATGGTATGTGTGATCATCGCAAAATTTTTCCTCTCGTAATATTCTCTCTCTTCCTTCTCTTTTCCTTTCCAACCCCTTATTTTCCTCCTTTTTGAAGGGAGAAGAATAAAAGATAGGAAAAGAAAGAGAGAAGGGAGAAAAAAAAAGAAGAGAAGAGAAGATGAACTACTTTGCGGGTTTCACTTGACCTTAATTTTGAAAATATTTTGAAATAACTCACCTCCGTTTTTGAAATATTTGCGGGAAAACTGGGAGACGGGATCCGCTCGTCGGTACGAGGTTCGACCGTTCCTGGCGCCTTTACCAGGGGTAATCGAACCAAGGGTCGAATTTTTATGCCTTTTGCCTTGCAAAGATTTTATCTAAGTATTTATCCTAAGTCTAAAATGCACAATGAATCATGCTTGTGCAAATGCAAAGATGTATGCTCTTTTTGAAAAAATGTTTTGAAGAAATCCCAAGTGAATCCGATAAAGTGAAGAAATGTTTTCTAACTTAGAACTTAAGATTAAAGTTCTAAGTTTTTAGAATAATCAGGGGCTTGGGAAAATAAATCTGGAATTTGGAAATTGATCTTGAAGTCTTGGAATACAAAGAGAATGAAGGAAATTTTCAAAGTCATAAATGGACTTTGAATCTAGAAGTTTGAACTTGGATGAATATTTGGAATGGAATTGAATTCCACTTTTGAAGTTTTGATTTTAGAAGGAAATGTGGGAAATCTAAAGGAAATGGGATTTGTAACAATTGGAATTTCAAGATGAAATCTGAATCCAAGTTCTGGATTCTGAATAGAGTTTTGAGTTGATTTTGGGTTTAGGGTCCGAAATAGGAACTTGGTTTGAATGAAATGGAATTGGCTTTAAGAATTGGAATTTAAAGTGGAATTTGGATTTTGGAATTTTGAATGGAATCAGATTCAAGATTTGGAATGGAATTGGTACACGAAGTTGGAGATCCAAGATAGGGTTGGGCCCTGGATCCTAAGAGGGAATTGGATCTGAAGTCTGAGATCCAAAGTAGAGTTGGATTCTGGATCCTAGAATGAATTTGGATCTAAGCTTTGGAATCCAAGATGGATTTAGGTTCTGGATCCTAAAATGGAGTGGATCTGAAGTCTAAGATCCAAATGTGGAATTGGGTTCTGGATCCTAGAATGGATTTGGATCTGAAACTGAGACCCAAAGTAGGGTGAGGATCTGGATCCTAAGAGAAATTTGGATCTATGATTGAAGATCAAAGTGGAATAAGGGTTTTGGATCCTAAGAGAAATTTGGATCTATGATTGGAGATCCAAAGGGGAATAAGGATTTGGATTCTAAATGGAATTTGGATCCGTGATGGGAGATCTAAAGGATTTGGACCCTAAATGGAATTTTGGATCTGTGATGGGAAATCCAAAATGGAATGGAGTTTATACTTGGAAATCTGGATCCAAGTTGAGACTAGGATTTGTCTTTGGATTTGGGTTTTGAGAAGTCCAAATAGGACCTTTAAAGATGAATCTGGGTTTTAGAAACCCAAATTTAACTTGAGATTCAAATCCAAACTTTGATTGAAGATAAGGGGATGAACTTGCTTCTGAAATCAGAAGATAATTTCAAAGTTAAATTGAACTTTGAAATTGGATTTTGAATTGAGTTGGAAATTTGAAGTTTATAAAGGAATTTCAAAGTCAAATTGGACTTTGATTTTGAAATTTTGAATCTAAAAATGAGATAGAATTGGATTTGAATAAGATCTGATGAAGAAGAAGAAACACCTGGGATTTTGAAAAAGAAGTTTTGAAAATATGATGCAATTCTACCCTATATGATGAATGAATTTGCATAAGTTGAAATTGGGTTTGAAAATCATATTTTATTCTTTAAATGAATTTAAATAAGACTAATGATATAATACACCCCTGACTATGGTCATTGAATGTATTATATAATAGTCATATCTAATTTCAAATGAAGGATAAAATGCCCTTTTAGTGCTTTTATAGAATTTAAAATGAAATTAACCCTTAATATACCCTGACTATGGCCATTGGTATATATATGGAGTTAATTTTAGGTTAAATTCTGATAAAAGAAAAAATATTTAAGAAAATATGATGAATTTTGAAAATGGATCCAGTGCGGATCCAGTGTTATTTCATAAAAGATAAAAATACTAAGTCTTGTTTACACCCTGACTATAGCCGTTGGTGTAAATCATCAACTTAGAATTAACTTACCTCTTATGAAAAAGTGCACGTGTCATTCGTGTTTCACCATTGTGGGAATTTTGAGAAATAAAGGCAAAAATGCACGAAAAACAAACAATTCATGATTTTACTATGCTTATTCATTCTACCTAAAGCAAGAAATGTAAAATTTTTATTCAAATCTAGCTATTACAACATGTGAAATCAATTTACAACTTCAAATGATAACTTTATCCACATATTTCCTGCAAAAACTGATTTGGTAAGATACAAATATATATAAAGAGATAGAAAAATGTTATATTACAAATGTAAGCACATATATAATATCCTTAAACTATTTAGAGAGATGACAAGCTAGAATGTGCATGAATTTACCATGTAAGCAAGTGATATATAATATTATGAATAAAATATGAAACCGGATAGGCTCATTTAAGATGTCATGCTTTATACAGGGAAATAGTTTGGGCAATGAAGATAAACTGGGCATGTGGGTTAATGTGTTATGAAGAGAGGTGTGGATGCCTATAGAACCGCAAATGGATGATGAAAATGCGGAAGTGGTACATTGCAACGATATAGCAAGTGGAATGGATTTAGGCAATATGTTGGACAGGTTGGTATAGCAATGATGTGGTTGCAGCTATAAGGGAGTTGCTGTAGAGAATAACAACAAGGTCTGATGGTGATAATGTATAACAGGCATTAGGATATCAAAGAGGTTCTTCAGGGCACTATGCTTGAGAGAACAAGAAAGACCGTCCCTAAAATGGACACTTTTGAGTTCACATTCAGCAAGTGTGAGACGGTCAGAAGAGGAAGAAGGATTAGCTGTAAGTGAGATTCCTACTTCAGCTAAAGGAGGTCTTCTACAGTTGAAACTAGGTGACTCAGGTTCCAGAGATTTATGGAATCAAGTGAGGTTGGGTCCCTTCCTGGAGTTTTATAAGGTTTACTAAGGGCTATGGGTGTAGAGGATTGGATGACTGGTTTTCTCAGCAAAAGGAGCCATTCTGATCAAGGGGACTAACTTCCAGGGATTTAAAAGCAAGGATGATATCCAGGGGAGTGGTGATGCCTTGTATGTGATATACACTATGGTTTTGAAATGTAGCAAGTGTGCAATATCATGAACTATATTGACGTGGATTCAATGGAAAAATGGCAAATATAGCAAATCTGATGACAATGAGTACCTAGATGTCATGACTATGATGGGATAGTAATGAAATGATAAATAAGGAAAGGTGGAGAGGTCTTTGTATGACATTTACAGTAAGTGTCATAAAGAATGTTTATTAAGTCAAGATACAGGTGAGAGATGAATCCAGTCTTAAACAATTGGAATTCACATAAAAAAAAATAATTAATTTGCTAAAGGGAAAAAAAAGTGCAGCCTCTTCTGCAGGTTGCTATGGATGACTTTTTAAAAGTCATAGCAGTTGAAACATCTCAACATTGTAGTGTCCAAAATGAACATCCAGATTGGTCATGAACTTAAACCTTGGCTCCCAAAATTGATGTGCTTACAAGTTACCTTGGGTGTTCCTTTCAGCATTTAGCAGACAATCAGGAGTCTATATTATTTTTTTGTTAGTCTTCAAACTTATTGAAGATTAATTCTCAGAAATGAGAGCCTTGATCAAATAGTTACTCTCTGCTCTTTGAGTTTTTCAGCAATACTTAACAACAAGAGAAAAAAAAAAAAAAGAATCTTTAGTGAAGTAAATCCATGTGAAAGCACAATGGTTGGTATGACATATACTAATAGATGTGGGAATGATGTCTATAGCCCTGTACAGATTGCCATGATATATAAATGCATGATAGTTAAATTAGTAAATGATGGTAATGAAACAAGTTGATAGAGGATTACATACAGCAAGGTAATAGATAAGTTTGATATATGATGCAACAAATATTAACGTAAAAGATGCTGGGAATGCTAATGAAATGACATATTGTGTGTGAACAAATCATTATTTATTGTAACAAAATGCAAATATGCAGACTAAAACTTATACAGTGTATGCACAGGTGATGACTAAATGTGAAAAGAGTAAAAAAAGTTTGTACCTTGTTGCTCTGCAGGTGAAACTTCTATAATGTTATGGGAATGTTGATGCAGATATTACAAAGAGATCAGCAAGCGCGTGTTCACATGGTCGGCTGATACATTGTTCAAGACCAAGCTATAACACATATGGGGAATTTGTGGACACCTTTGCAATAGGCAACTGTATGTAAAAAAAAAATACACATATCAAAAGAAAATGCAGTAATTTCTGTTTAACAGAGGGAATTCAATAGAAATAATTTCTGATAATTTAGAAAACATGCAAGATGTTCTCCCTTTTTTAACCAGATAGTGTTCCTGCCCAGATCTGAAAATTTGTCTTCGGAACAGAGCCTCCCCAATTCCATTCCTGCTGCAATTGGTACTTCCAGCAGCTTATGAAAATAAAAGAAAGAAAGAAAAAAAATGTGCAGATGCTAGAGCAAAATTCACACCAATAACTCTCCTTTCTTCAGCTTGTGAAATTCACTTCATCGTCACTATATGATACTGACAGCCTGGTTCAGGAAAGAGGCTCTCTCTCACGTTATGCCTTAACCAAGCTTCTTATTCATTGCTGATATATTCTGATGCTTCAGTATCTGAATATTTATTTCAGAATCGAGGTAGCTGAACCGCCCTGTATCCTGATTCCTTGGATCATCTGGATGCAGGGCATGCCCACTTTTTCCATATATCCCACCAACGTGAGAATCCCTTTTAAATCTTGGCATTCTTTGGGAACTCTACAGGACTGGATCACTCATATAATATGGTTTGTATATTTGATGCCCCATTGGTGCATCAAAGGCCCAGGTGGAAGTGGTAAATATTGAAATAGCAGATCATTTTCTGCAAAATGGCTTTATTGACAACAACCGCTTAGTCTTGGCACCAGGCTGATGACTACAGGTATATCGCAATGGGTTAAAATCTAGAGGCACAAATGAATATACATATGGAGATGAAGGCGACAAATGTAAAATTTCAGTGAGCATATAATACAGTAGTTGTTGTAGGGAGGTTGTCTTTTAGGAATGGAAAATATGACTTTATTCATGGTGGTGCCGTCGAGAGGTCATGGAGATATGGTGTTCGTGAGATGCACGGGGTACAAAAATGAAACATGAACATTGTAACTAATATTATTGTTCTGAGATTCCTTCAACCGATTGAGAAAGAAGAGAAAAAAAAAATGGAAGGAGTGGGTTCGATGATGAAATGATAAGAAAAACAAAAAAAAAATGTAAAGATTACAGAGGGATGAAATTCTATCATTCAATAATGAATCTAAAAATGCAAAATGCAAAAGATATGACACCACAATATGAGAACATCTGAGCTTTTAAAGCAAAGGTAGGCCTCTGAAATATCCTGCGGAGATATAACTGCATGTGAGATACAAAAATGAAAATATATATTCTAAATGCAAGACGTTGATTAAAAGATGAACACATGATTCATATGGATGAACCAATGAACCCGCAAATGATCAGATACAGGGACAACCCAAATAAAGAGGCAAACGAGAGGTAAAAAAAAGGAAGAGAATGAGGCTACAGTAGCAAATGAAATTTGACAGCAGTAATATATCAGAGATATAACATCTATTTCCAGAGCTCAGCATTTTTTTCTTAGCACTCACCCATTTCAATTGTATTGTGCAAGATCTATAAATGATTTACAATAAGACGCTAATCGATCTAAGATCAGATATCAAGGATGAATTGCCATGAATAATGGTGTAAATTCCATTAACCCTTTGGAGGTGATTCAGAACCACCTCGTGATTTGATAAATATGTGTGAATTCAGAGAAAAAAAAAAAACATACCATTATGAGGGAAGCAACCCAGAGCATTTGAACCAAAGACATGACATGCTGAGCGAAACTGAGTATAATCCTTGGATGAAGGGGGAGGGAACTTCTATGTCTGTCACTGCCGAATGTAACAGATGGCTAAATGCTGTGATGCATCATTGCCGCAAGCGACTTATTGCCGTTGTTAGTTATATCAGGATAAACAATCAGATAATAATGCAGCAGAACCCATGAACATTAAGCAAAATTTGAGAAGTAGGCGAATGCCATATTGCGACCAACGACAACACAGCAACCGAACCGATCGCAGAGTATATTGAATCGAGGCATAGTCTAGACGATTCTCATCCCCAAAATATATGAGTATCGAACAAAAATATAATGGAAAGTAATGATAAATAAATAGAACAAGCACGATCGGTCTGATAAAATGGACTGCAAAGAGATATTTAGACTTAAACGACATGAATTGGGATCTACACTTGCACAGACTAGAGAAAATCGATGAAATAAATAAAAAAAAAAAGAGAAAAAAAAATGTGGGAATCGGTAGATTCCATTGATGTCGCATAGTGTGGGTCGATCCTGCTATAGGCAGGTCGACCCACCATTTTGCCTTATAAAAATAACAAAACAAATGAAAAACCAGAGGAAAGACAGGGCGACACTATGAGAGGAAAAGGAGATCTCTAAAAAGGATCAGAGAGTAAAGAGTCGCTTACCTATAATTGCAGACACTTCAGAGTAGTCGGCTTCCTTCCGTCAAATAAGAGAAACCCCAGGAAATAAGAAGAAGGAGAAGAAAGAGGGAGGAGAAGGAGGAAATTGAAGATGATCCGATTGCATATGTGGAAGGGTGAAACGGGTCGTCGAAGGAGAAGAAGATGGTAGGGTAGAAGACGGTGAAGAGCGGGGGTTTGAGAAGGTCTCCTGAGTCCCTTCTTAAGGAGGAAGAGGAAGCTTCAGGAGGGTTTTGAAATCGGTTGGAGATCGAAGGTGGAGGATGAAGGTTTGGAGATGGAGGGTGATGGCGAGAGGAAGCCATCTGAGAAGAGGGGTTTTAGTGTGATCGACCATGGAGGAGAGAGAGAGAGAGAGGGGCGATGAAGAGAGTCCGCCGCCACTCCTCTCCGAGGTTTTTTAAAGAGAAACCCTAAGAAGGGTTTGTAAAAATTTGGATTTTCCAAAAGAAGGCTCCGTGTAAAAGATTTTTTATAAAACGGTTTTAAATTGATTTTTTTAGCAAAATTGATTTTAAAAAGCTTAAACCCATTTGTTTTTCTCATAACTTTCCTAATTTTTTTGGTTTTTAGTTTATTTTTCAATTTTTTGTATTTTTAGAATAAAAATCCTAAAGCTTGTGAGAAAACAAGGATTAAAACTAATTTTTTATGTTTTTTTTTTTGCAAAAATATTTACAAAAGGGAATTCTTCTGAGAATTTTAAAGTCATTTTGAGAAAACTTCTTCAGAAGTGAGTTAGGATCCAGGTTTTGAGAAAATATGGATTTAAAGCACCGGATTTGAACCTAAAAACGATTTTGAATGGATCAATATGGTTTTTAATCCAGAAAGTCTGAAGAATTTGCTTTGATTTCTCAGAAAATGGAGTTACGGGCAAAAAGGGTCATTTTTGGTTTTTTTTGGAAAATTTGGGGTGTTCACAGTATGCTATCTGGTTGGAGCACACATGAGAGGTTGGCATGTCCGTACTGCATGGAGGATTCAAAAGCTTTTAGATTGAGGCATGGAAGGAAGCCTTGCTGGTTTGAGTGCCATCGTCGGTTTCTACCCAACGACCATCCGTTCCGACGACAAAAGAATGCGTTTAAAGCAGTCACAACTGAAACGGAAGGTCCATCCTCAAGATTGTCTGGCATAGACATTCTAAGAAGATTGCGATACTTTCCAGATGTATTAACAGATGCCCGCAGTCTTACACCCTTTCGTGGATTTGGAAAAAATCACAATTGGACGAAGAAATCTATTTTTTGGGAACTACCGTATTGGTCGACCCTATTGATACGACATAATTTAGATGTGATGCATGTGGAGAAAAATGTGTTTGATAGTGTATTCAATATAGTAATGAATGTTAAAGGAAAAACGAAGGATAATCCAAAGGCCCATATGGATTTAAAATTAATATGTAAAAGACCAAAATTGGAACTCAAAGAGTATAATGGCAAAGTACTGAAACCAAAGGCAAAGTACATGCTCGGACCTGATAAAATAAAACATGTATGTCAATGGTTGAGACAATTGAGATTTCCAAATGGATATGTCTCTAACATTGCTCGGGCTGTGAAGATTGACGATGAACAATTATATGGGTTGAAGAGCCATGATTGTCATATATTTATGCAACGATTGATACCCCTAGCATTCCATGATATGTTAGACAAACCTATATGGGGGGTATTGTTTGAGTTGAGCGAATTTTTCAGAACATTGTGCGCATCGGAGGTCGTAGTATCAGATGTAAAGAATCTCGAGGACTCTGTCATCACCACTGTTTGTCTGCTAGAAAAGATATTTCCGCCAACATTTTTCGATGTTATGGAATATTTGATCATACATTTGCCATATGAACTAAGGGTTGGTGGCCCTGTGCAATATCGATAGATGTACCCATTTGAAAGGTATATATTTTTTTATATTTGTCTCTTTAATGACAAATATTTAAAATCTACCAGGATCGGTTGCTCAATGGAAAGAGTACCCAAAGGAGGTGTTAGACAGATTGTGGTCATCATTCACGGTATACAGTTGTTCCTCATAGTTAATGTATTTCATATTTAAAATTTTTAAGTAATGTCTACTAACTTTCTGAAAATATTTGTAGGCTTCGAATCGCTTCGCAACTACGGTGGAAGAAAATGATGTAAGAAAGGTGTGGCAGAAGGTGATTGCCAATCGATTTGCAGACATGCTGCACAATATGAAGACTACAACAAAAAAATATCTGGCATAATAGATGATCCACTACAGTGGAAGGGTCATGGCCTTATTACTATCAGGAGAGATTATTGGGATGAAATGTGCGATAAGTGGGCGGGATATGCATTTTGAAATTGCTCTATGAAGGCTGCACAAAATCGAGCGAAAATGCCCGAAGCACATCTACACACAGATGGATCTAAGACATTTGGGAGCCACCTGAAGAAAATGGTAACTCATCAATATATAATATTAATTTTATAAGTATTGTTGCAAACTTGTGAACTAAATCTTTTGTCCTTTAACTTCGCAGGAAGCAGAAAAAGAAGGCATTGTACCATATAAGGATATGTTTGTTGAAACACATAAACGGAAGACCACGGGAGTCTTCGTATCAGAGAAGGCGAGAACGACAATGGTATGTATTTATTCTATTAATAATCATTGCAATATGCAAGTTATCATAATGTTATAATTAATTATTAATGCATACTTTAAACATTATTTTGTAGGAGGCATATAAGCAACAGATGGTAGAGCGATATGGCAATGACGCTACTCAACATCCATCATTTGATCCTGCAGCATGGGTGACTGCAACAGGTGAACCCAAAAAAGGTCGCATGTTCGGGTTTGGGAGTAATCTGAACACTTCACCAGTTATTGCTTCTTCCAGTTACGGCTCACAGACTTCTTTCGCCAACATAAGCTCTAAGCAGCAGCCTATTCTTTCCGGTGATGATGTACGCCAGATCATTAAGGACACAATGAATGACTACTTCCATGACACCGTCGCCCCCTTTCTCCGAGATGAGATAAACAATCTTGTGATGAATAGGAGATCTTCGATTGCAGGTCTCTCTCAGGTATAATCACATATTCAGTTTTTTGTTTTCCTTAGAACACATATGAGCATAATCGAATCACATATATAACTTTTTGCCTGCCTTAGAGCACATATGAGCATGATAGAATCACATATAGAGTTTTTTGCCTGCCTTAGAGCACATATGAGCATGCTATAATCACATATAAAGTTTTTTGCTTGCCTTAGAGCACATATGAGCATGATAGAATCACATATAAAGTTTTTTTGACTGCCTTAGAACACATATGAGCATGCAATAATCACATATTCAGTTTTTTGACTGCCTGAGAACACATATGAGCATGTTACAATCACATATTCAGTTTTTTTACTACCTTAAAACACATATGAGCATGCCAAAATCACATATAGAGTTTTTTTACTACCTTAGAACATATATCATTCATGATAGAATCACATATAAAGTTTTTTGCTTTGCCTGCCTTAGAGCACATATGAGCATGATAGAATCACATATAGAATTTTTTTGTCTGCCTTAGAACACATATGAGCATGCTATAATCACATATTCAATTTTTTGACTGCCTTAGCACACATACGAGCATGATCAAATCACATATATAGCTTTTTGCCTACCTTAAAGCACTTATGAGCATGGTAGAATCACATATAGAGTTTTTCTAGCTGCCTTAGAACTCATCTGAGCATGATATAATCGCATATAAAAAATTTTTAATGCCTTAAAACACATATAATTCATGATAGAATCACATATACTGTTTTTTGCCTGCCTTAGAGCACATATGAGCATGATAGAATCACATATAAAGTTTTTTTATTGCCTTAGAACACATATGAGCACATGATAGAATCATATATAGTGTGTAATTTATTTTATTATATTTTGTTTATCAATATTAACTGTTCTTTTCTTGTGTAGGCTGCTAGCGATAATCAGCGTTGCGGAGCTGAAGGGACAGATAAAGGCAATGAACAAGAAGACACACAAAATCTTGGTGATGATTAGAGAACTGTGTTGAAGAAGTTCTATTTTTTTTTGTTTCCTAATTGTAATTGTTGAATTGTAAATAATTAAACTTGTTAATTTTAAGGTGGAACGATTAATTGTTGTAGATTCCTTTTATATGGAATTTTTTGTGTAGTTTGTTTTTTATTTACAAGAAATATAAATTGTACAGGAAATATAAATTGTACCGTTCTCGGTATTTAATTTTCAAATAATTTTTTTTTTCGTGTTTGCGACGGATTAGCGACGAAAACATCCGTCGCTATGCATATAAATCTAGCAACAGACGTAAATCTGTCGCCAAGCCGAGGTCGTCGTTTAGTACCGGCGGATTGGCGACTGAATACATCGATTGTTATTTCATCGCAATTAGCGACGAACCTGGCGACGAATTTATTCCGTCGCTAGTTAGCGTCGAAAAATTTGCGACATAAGCATACCGTCGCCTCGTCGTCACTAATCCATCGCTAAACCGGTTAGCGACGGATTAGCGACGGAATGTGATCGTCGCTAATCCACTGCTTTGTTGTGGTGAATGTATTTTTGGTGGAAGAAATTCCACATCGATGAAAGTTTATTTTTTTCGTAATAAATGGGAAGGTCAGTTTGCTACATATGCATCTGAAAGGGCTGACCAAGAGTTGTGTGGCTTCCTTCTTTATTTTTTTGGACTTACTTTATTTATTGATTTGTCTGGTTTGAGAATAAGTTACCTGTGGCTATAATTCTTGGAAGACTTATATAAAGTCGACAACTATGCATGGGGTGTTGCTATGCTCGCACACTTGTACAATCAACTTTACCATGCGTGTAATGGTACAAAAACCGTCACAGGGTTTTGGCCATTTGTCCAGGTAATTGTTTATTACATATTTTATAGTTGTAGACTAAGATAGTTGAAGGTTATAGTCTTACTAATATATATGATTTTATAGGCCTGGTTGTGAGAGCCTATTGTCACCTTGTGTCCTCAGTGTGACCCTGCAATTTGTGGTTTTCCAAAGATCGACTGGTGGGCTAGAATAAATGTAAAGCAAGATAATGCTAAGTTCATTTTAGATTGTCTGCAATTAAATGAGGTAAATGGTTTAAAATCGTTTACAATCATTTTAGCATTTATCATTCATTAGTATAAATCGTTGAAACGTTTAGCATTCTTAAGTAATCATCGCTGCAGGATTTTCACTTCGTTAGTACAAATCATTCTAATGTTTAACATTCTTAAGTAATAATCATTGCAAAATTTTGTATTCCTTAGTACAAATCGTTATCGCTTTAGCATTTAACTTTCATTAGTGTAAATCATTGTAATCTTTAGCATTCTTACGTAATGATCGTTGCAGGATTTTGTATTCCTTAGTACAAATTAGTATCGCTTTAGCATTTAACTTTCATTATTGTAAATCATTGTAATTGTTAGCATTCTTAAGTAATGATCGTTGCAAGATTTTGTATTCCTTAGTACAAATCGTTATCGCTTTAGCATAACTTTCATTCGTGTAAATCATTATAGTCATTAGCATTCTTAAGTAATGATCATTGCAGGATTTTGAATTTCTTAGTACAAACCGTTATCGCATGTAAATTGTTGTAATCGTTAGCTTTCTTAAGTAATGATCATTGTAGGATTATTTCTTCGTTAGTATAAAGTGTTATCTTTTTAGCATTTAGCATTCATTATTGTAAATCGTTGTAATATGCATCATTTATTAGTGTAAATCATTTTAATACAAAGCTCTCATTAGTAATAGTCATAATATATTTAACACTCGTTATTATAAATTATTTTAATATTTAGCATTCATTAGCATGAATAATTATGTCTATACCTAAACCATAATCTCCAATGTACAGGTTGTGTGGAGATCATATGGAGATGGAGAGAACAAGGACCAAGAGATTGTTGTTCAGGCGGCGAGACTGTTTGCCTGCGATATTTGGCTGTTTAGCAATTATGAAGCCGAGTTGTAGCATGGTAGTCGAGTTCTCCTACAAGCTGGCTTGGGATAGTACCAAAGCGGCCTGTGGAAGTAAGAAGGAAGATGAAAAGTGATGGGGCCAGGAACGTGAATTGGCACGATCGCTTGAGGAAACAATTGGATAGCTAGAACAAAGGAGGTGTTTGTGCCATAGCGTATGATTATAAAGAGCGACAATATAACCCCAATTATTTCAAAAAATATTGGGAACCCATGCGTCAAAATCTGGAGATTGAGAATAAGGAGCGTGGAAATGTTGGAAACCCATGCGTCCCTCCTGTCTCCCATCATGTCTCATCTCCCAGTATAGAAAACACGTCCATTGTGTCCCTCTGACTGCAACAATGATTTTCTCAGTTGCAGTACACGATGAGGAGCGAACACAACTCATAAAAAAGAAGGTAGACTCCGCCACAAGGTTTGAGATGCTGGAGAGGGATAATAAGCAGTTACGAAACATGTGAGGAATTTGGGGAGACAAATGTGGTCACTGGTAGAGCTGATTACCAGTGGTTTTAATAAGATCACGAGAACCAAGAGGCCACTGAAGAAAGAGAGTCTACCAAAAAAAAGAAAGACGATTTGTATGTCAAAGTCCATCTGAGTCGTCAAGTGCCACTGAATAAACATTATACAAATTTTTTATCCTGATATTTATTTGTTGTAATTCTATAATTCTTTTTTATAAAGTGACATTCTATAAATGCATAATTCTTTTTTTAATAAGCGTAACACACAAGTGCCACTGAACAAATCATTGTAATGTTTGACCTTCATATAAAAAAATTTGAAAAAGCATTTAGCATTGTGTACTGTGCAAATTATGAATTGCTTTTATGAGCATTCTTCATATCGCAATTTATACAAATATTGATAAAAAGATGAAACACTTTATACGTATAAAGACTACGTACTATCGCAATTTGCTACATCACGATTTGTACAACCATGCCACCAAAACCCATCAAATAATTGAACCAAATCCGTTTGAATATCCTATTGTGATTTGCCTTTACGAGCTTTGTCTAAGCAAACAATACGTTCTATCACGATTTACGCAAATCAACACGATGTTTAGACTTAGTAAAGAACAAATCGAGTTAACTTCAAAGATACAGACGTCATTGTGTAAATCGCTTTGGGACAATATTTGGTATAACGATTCAGATACATTATATATACAACGATTTGTCTTACCTGGATTTACATTGATTGATAAAAGATGAATAAATACAAATCTACTTAGAACCACAATTCTTTAAGTATCATAATATAATGATATTTTTCCTCTAGTGATTTGCTTTTATGAGCTATGTCTATGTGAACGATATGTCTATTGCGATTTACATAATGACTGATTTATAAAAGGCGAAAAAGAAAAACAATAAATAAATCAACATGATGTTTAGACTTGGTAAACTACAAATCCTGAAATAGTAGCAAATCGATTTCACTGTAACGATACTTGCTATAGCGATTTGCTTGATACCGATTGTCCTCTTACAAATTAATTTTATGAGCTTCGTGTATGTGGACATGTCCTATCACGATTTACACAATGACTGATTCATAAAAAGCGGAAAGGAAAAATAATAAACAAATCGACACGATGTTTAGACTTAGTAAACTATAAATCGAGTTAACTTCAACGATACATTACAACCATATTCATTTACAAAATATATGAGTATTTAGTTATAATACATGACTATCATCATCAAAGAAAACATATATCATCATCAGCATCATCCCCACGTCCAAATAGTTATGTGCTTCGAGTGCAATTCAGATGCGCATGAAATCCAGCTTGCTTTCAGGCAGAACTGAAGTATATCGAAGGTATGGATTGCAACAGGCAGAGAAGATGCAACCTGCATGACTAGTACCTTCAGTTTACTGAGTGGCCTTCGCTAGTCACTGGGAATGATAGAAGGCAAATCTATCTACTAATGGAGGTCCTTATCTCTTTGCAAGTTTTTTTTTGCAACATATTTGTACCTCTTGATTATGCATATTCTTGTTCGCATGTGTTCCTCCTAACGTATAAGAGCTGCTTGATTTTTTCTATGCATAGACTTATACCAAGATATGCAACTGCCCTTTGACATCCACTTCTACCAAATATCTTAACATCAAAATCTAAATTACCATTATACTTGAACACCAAAAATTCTTCAAAATGCAAGGAATGACATGGGACAAATGCTGGCCAACCATTCTTGAAAAATATGGCATCATCTTTAGCGTGCACTTTCACATGCCAAGGGCTGTCTGTATGGCTGTTTAAGGTGACATTAGCACATTTATCTAACTTGATGCGCCTTTCAAAGGCTGGAGGAATGTACTGCAAAAGCAAATGGTCTTTCAGGTCATGCATTTATCACTAGCTAGGGGAGAATTTAACACTCAATCAAATGATTCCAAAAGTTCTCAAATTCTCATCACAGATAGAACCCCACATAGAACAATCGAAACAAATGAGTATTTAGTTACAATACATTATGGAAAGCTACTTATGGGAAGACATTTTCGTCAAATGCATATCTATCTTTTAGAGACTCTCATTTTTACAAAAGAGATCACCAAAACATCCATATCGTTCATTGTCGAGTTCATTTTCTGCTGCAAAATGATTCTATGTGCAGTTGCGGATACATCCTTTCTAAGAAAATGAGCTCAAAATGATTCTATGTGCAACTGAGGATACTCCCATTGTACCATTTTGTCATAAAGTATATCAAAGATTAGGCAGATATTTTTCCAACTGCGAAGTATGGTTTGCGAATAATGGAGGGACCGATAGTAGGAATAGATCAAATAGATGGACATCAACATCACCCCCTGTCTATCATGCAGAATATCTGTGTTTGCTCCGGTATGGCGACAACGATTGAAGACGATTATGGTTGTTATATTCTCTGTAAGCTTCGATATACTTCACAACAAATACGCCATAGTCATATGTGTCATGAATATATCGATGTATACACAGAAGATAACAACCATAATCATCATAGAAGATTATACAGATCTTTCCTCATAGCGTGAAAGAACTATGTTATCAGCATTGAACCCCATCTATAAAGCACAGGTAAAAGGAACACAGAAGAACAACGAAGAAAGAAGAATACAAGAAAGAAGAAGAAGAATGTGATGAAGAAGAAGAAGAAGACGGAGACGAAGGAGAAAAAAGAAGAAGAAGAAGAAGACGAAGACGGAGGAGAAAAAAGAAGAAGAAGAAGTTGCGTTGTCGCAAAAAAGAGGAAGAGAGGTTAATTAGATTAGGGTTTTAGACGTGGACAATGGGTCGGGTAGGGTTTTACATAGAATAGGGTTTTACCACGTGTACACAAATCAACACGACGTTTAGACTTAGTAAAGTACAAATCGATTTACAACTTGATATAAATATTTAAGTAAAAGTTGCAAATCGCTATCATTGTTTTATAGAAGGTGTTCTATCACAAACTGTACAACAATGGACATAAAGCGGAAATGATTTGTCCTATCATGATTTGCGTTTACGAGCTTTGTCTATGTGAACTATGTCCTAACGCAATTTACACAATGCTATATTAGTAAGAACCCCTTATTATAAATCGTAATCTCACGTTTAGTACTCATAAATAAAAATCATGATTTACACAATAATGTTATATTAGTAAGAATCATGATTAGGGTTTGTTGTCCTATCATGATTTGCTTTTATGAGCATTTTTTACGTGAACAATGTCATATCATTATTTACACAACGACTGATTCATAAAAGGCGAAAAGGAAAAACAATAAACAAATCGACATGATGTTTAGACTTAGTAAACTATAAATTGAGGTAACTTCATAAATACAAATCAATATCGTTCACAAAGACAAACAAAGGCATATCATTGTCGTGGTAACTTCATAACTACAAATCGACGTGATTTACAACCATATTCATTTACAAAATATATGAGTATTTAGTTACAATGCATCATGACCAATGGTTTGGCTTAAAAACAATACATGACCATCATTATCAAAGAAAACAGACATCATCATATGCCCAATCGCGATTAGGGTTTAGGATTTTTGGGGTTTAGGCTTTATGGTTTAGGATTTAGGGTTTGCGGTTTAGGGTTTCGGGTTTAGGGTTTGGGGATTGGGGTTTAGGGTTTAGGTTTTAGGATTTAGGTTCAGGGTTTTAGGAGTTTAGGGTTTAGGGATTGGGGTTTAGGGTTTAGGGTTTAGGGTTTAGGGTTTAGGGGTTTAGGGTTTAGGGTTTAGGGTTTAGGGTTTAGGATCTTGGGTTTTATATTTTAGGGATTGGGGTTTAAGTTTTAGGATTTAGGTTTAGGGGTTTAGGGTTTAGGTTTTTGGGTTTTATGTTTTAGGGATTGGGATTTAGATTTTAGGACTTAGGTTTTAGGGGTTTAGGGTTTAGGGGTTTAGGGTTTAGGATTTATGTTTTTGGGTTTTATGTTTTAGGGATTGGGATTTAGGGTTTAGGGTTGACGACCTTTGTCTATGTGAACGATATATTCTATCATGATTTTGTGAACACCTCAAATTTTCCAAAAATCCCCTTGTTGCCCCTGGGTCCCTTCCTTTGAATAATCGGGTCAATTTTAAATCAAAATTTTCATTCATTTCTTGGATTCACTGGAATCTAGACTCAATTTTTATTTTTGACCCAGTTTCTGATCCAAATCGGATATCCAGATCCAATTCTGAAACTGAATCTCTTATTTTTTAAAAAAATCAATTTCTTTGTATTTTCTCAGAGGTTTTTTTTTTTTAATACAAGGTCCGATCTCAATTCGAGATCTGAATTCTAATGTTTTATCAAAATTTTCAGGACCCAGAGCCATCTCTGAAGTTATTTTCTCAAAAACCTCATTTTGAAAAAAACTTATATCTCAAAATAAAAGTTTTGCAAAAATACTTCAAATACCTCATCCTTTAAAAATTCTCATGTTTTCCTTATGGTTTCAGAGTTTTTTCTCTCAAAAAGTCAGAAAAAGACAATTCTTAAAACCTCTCTTTAGCTAAAACCCCTTTTGAGAAAACTTTTGAAAAGAGCCCTTTATTGAAAAATTTGGAAAACCCAAGGACCCCCTGTGAAAAGCCAGTAACGGCCTTCTGTTGCAAAAACCGCAGAGGCGCTTCCTCTCCCATCCATCTCCAACCTCCATCCGATCTTTTTCCTTCTCGATTCTTCCTCCTCTTCTTATATAAACGATCACAAGAGTCGATCAAAGGATCGTCTTCACCCCTCCACCTTCCTCTCAATCGAACACCGCGTTTCACTCCACCATTTCATGATCTGTTCCTGTTTATCTTTTCTCTTATTTTCCCCGTATCCCCTCTTTCTCATCGCCCTTTACCCCCTCCTCTTTTCGGTTTCCTCTAATTAATTAACAGAAGCTTGGGGCCATTCGGG
This sequence comes from Nuphar pumila, assembly GCF_984573655.1. NCBI lineage: Eukaryota > Viridiplantae > Streptophyta > Magnoliopsida > Nymphaeales > Nymphaeaceae > Nuphar > Nuphar pumila. Next base: position 31,740,421 of record NC_143256.1, on the reverse strand, counting down.
GAGGTCGATCATTCCTTACGACTAAGAGGTGAGCAACCACCTTCTTCCTCCTTGAAATTCCTTTGGAAAGCCCTTTCCCGTTTTATTATGATCCTTTTGTGTTTTATTTCAGTTTTCTTTCGTTTATTCTTACTTTTGTTTATTTATTTTTATTATTATTATTACAATGCGTTAGAGGTAGGGTCGACTTGCATATAGCAGGATCGACTCACATCTTTGCAGACAACGAATGGAATTTCCTACTTTCAACATTTCTTTTAGTTTCCATTTTATTTATGTCGTTGATTCCACGATTTGCTTTGGCCCACGCTATCAGATCTGACGATTCTTGGTAGCTTATCTGAATCACAACCCGATTTCCTGTTTCCTTTGTGTTGTTTGGCTGGCTGCTACAACTTGATTTTCTAGCATTGGGGATTATCTCAATCGTTCTAAGAATTACTGTATCCATGCATTTTTGTCCATGTCCCTCATTCCATTGAGTGCATCTATGTTTGGATTAGCCTCATTGACATGTGTTATGTTCGGATTTTTTGCATATACTCGTTTGAGATTCACTTCAGTCAATTTGAGTTAGCCCGTCTGCAACATCTGTGATCTCTCATGTTACATGGATTTTCCCTTTTCTGCTTTTGTATTTTGATTTTTCCCTTTCACTTTGGTTTAAGTGCATCCCTTGCCATGGGATCGATTGACAAATTGATGGGAGTTTCATTGTCGTCTTCTGTTTCTGTTTTTTTTTTATTATAATTTCCATTTCCATCTTTTATTTTATATGATCTTATAGTTTGATTTCATTGTAACAATATCATATTTTAATTATATACCATATCACGTTGGATCGTATTGGCTTCATCGTGAATCAATTCAAATTCACGGTAAAGTCTGTTGTAGAGATATGTTGTTACAAAGAAATTTTTGGAATTCAGTGCGTCAAAGCCTTTCCACTTTACCTTATTTTGTATAATATTATCTACATCGTTCATAGCATCATTCAATCCATCTAATCCAGCATTATCTCCCTACATCCTCACTCGTACACCCAGATTCAGGTTTGTGTTCATTTGCATCTATGTTGTAGCGTCTGTAAGCATCATTCATGCACCGGGATTCATTACCCAACATCTCACTCAACGATTTACCTTATGCTTTTTTTTTTCTTCTTTCTTCCTTTTTTTCTTTTTCCTCATTATAACATCTGATTCTATTCTTTTTTTTTCTTTTGTTGTTTTAAGCAACCCTATTGGTTTGATTTTAACAGCATCTTGCCTTGTCCTTTCTTTGTCATTAACGTCCTGTTTTGGGTATAGCATTTTCTATGAAGGCATTGTATAATCTGTTCAGATTTCACCATGAAGTGGAGGTAACCCATGGTGAGATCTACTGTAGTTTCATTGTATGGACGACCTTGGGTAAAACTAGATGAACCCTGCATTTCACATCATTTACCTCACTTAATCCCATCATCCATTTTCTTTTCCTGTATTAACTATATCACTGCCTTTTTTTTTCTTCTCTTTTTCTTGTCCTTCTTCTATTTTTCTCTTGTTTGTTTAAGAGTTGGAAATAGGCAATATGTCTGGTATAGTTGGCAATGGGGTATATCATCACAGCCTAGTTTTCGGTGAAGGGAGGGGAAGAAGCTGTTGGGGTGAAGAAGAAATGAAGTAAGACCTGTGCTGGAATTTTGCTTTGAATAACATTTCGCATACAGGTTACATTCAATACCAGGATATTGCTTTGCTTATCACCAAGTCCCTTTGGTAAGGAATTAGTTATCAAGGGTCGTCAGTTCACTTTATAAATTTGAGAAAAGAATGGTATCCTCATTGGCATGCAGAATGGATGGCATTTGAAATTCAGACATCGAGGTGATCAAAACTCGTTCGTATCCTTTCTCAATTCTCATTCTTGGAATGATGTGGAATAGACCGGGAAAGTTTTTCTGCTACATCTGGGGTTTGGAAAGCATTTGGCAAATGGTAGCCATTACTTTCTTTCTTTCTCTGCTCAAGTCTTTGCTGATTAAACTTGTTCATGACAGGGTTTCTGGCAGTACCAAGTTGAATTAATAAAACAAGGGCAGGTTGAAAACCATATGCTAATCACAAGAATATCTTTATGCGAGGGTATAGAAAATCGCTGAAGGAACAAGATGTGAATCGATGGGGGTGATTTGAATCACTAACAGCCTGGTGACACCACATGTTCTGGACTGAAAGTTCAAAAGGTGCGGGGATTGTCGCATGTACAAAGGTTTTCACAATACAAGTTGGTGTGCCTCTTGTGTTTGTGGAAGACAAGGACAACTGCCAACGATTCTTCTAAAGATCTCTGCTTTGATTCCTCATTCAGGTCCAGCAATATTTTTTTTCTCTCGTGGATAGTCTTTTCTTTCTGTCTAAGCTTCATTGCACACTATCCTTTATACCTACTTCAGTATACCCTACAACAGCACACAACACACACATCTGTAGCTCCCTTTCCTGCTATCTTTACAGGTAAAGGTGCAGAGTCTGTCCATCCTCCTACAACTCGGGTGGAAAACACCTTTGATTCTGGTTTGAAGAGTCACTCCAAGCCTTTACTTGCCTCATCTTCCAACCACTTATCCATAGGCTCCTGTTGTCACATACAACCTTCTCTTCCTACTAACATACCACCACTTATATACCCTACGTTCACAACCGCCCATCACTGTCATTCACCCATGCTCCACCCTATCGGCTGTCACTATTTCACAGCACATCACGCATACACATCTCCAACATCCCCAGCCCATTTCATGTTTACTGTTACTTCACCCTTCTTACTCCTCACTTCTTGCACTTACAACAGCAAAGTTGCATCCATTTGCTTGCTGTGTAGAACCCTTTACACTTGCTAAATGCATTGTTCTCTTCATATCCACTAACACCTCAGTTTATACACAACAGTTCCCTTCCTTCATACTGTTATGCCCATTGCTCTATATCTCATTAAACCCTTGCTGCAAAATCACTAACAACCCATTTACCTGCATTATCACTGTCAACCCCCATGACCGGAGCTCATACCCTATTTTCTGCATTTACTATATTCATATTCTCCTTTGTTATACGGATGCCATATTTGTAAAAATGTGAATCACATCCATCTCATCTCCATCATATTTTCATTTACCATCATTTTGGTTCCATTAGTATCATGTCATTTCATTCAATCTGGTAAGTCATATTACAGTTCATTTTTTTATATGAAGCATGTCATCTCCCATGGTCATTGCATGTTGTACTAACTCTGTTTTGCAGGTAGTAAGTTAAAGATGTTATTTTAGTTTAGGAATATTAAATTCAATTTCAAATTCAGTTGAAAGGTTGTAATAATTAGGTGTTAATGAAACTTTCATATTTCCTATATTAGATAGAATGAATAAGCATTGTAAATATCCTGAATGGCTTGTTTCATATTATTTTTCTCTTTGTTTCTCAAAAGATCACAAATGGAGACACGAATGGCATGCACACCATTCTAACAAGAGGTGATTAATCCTAAGCAAATGACCCACATTGATGGCCATAGTTAAAATGTGGATAATGCTTAGGATTTTCATCTTTAATGGAATAACACTGGATCCACATTGGATCTCCTTCCAAAAAATCATCATATTTTCAAATATTTTCTTCTTTTATCAGAGTTTAATTTAAAATTAACTCAAAATATATATCAATGGCCATAGTCGGGATATATTGAGAGTTAATTTCATTTTAAACTCTATAAAGGCACAAAAATGTGTTTTATTCTTCACTTGAATTTAAATATGATTACTATATAATACATTCAATGACCATAGTCAGGGATGTATTATATCTTTAATCTTATTTTAATTCACTTAAAGAATGAAATATGCTTTTCAAATTCAATTTCAAATTCTTTAATTCATTTCACCATTTAGGCTAGAAGTACATCATATTTTCAAACATTTCTTTTCAAAATCTAGGTGATTTTGAGATATATTTTTTCAAGTATCTTCTTCATTTCTTAAATCAATCTTCAATTCTTATTTTAAATTCATTTTTTTCTCAATTCTATCTCATTTTAAAATTAAAATTTCAATTTCAAAGTCCAATTTGACTTTGAAATTTCAAATTTCATTTTTTCATTCAAAAAAAATTAATTTTCCATTCAAAGTTCAATTCAACTTTGAAATTCCAAATTCATCTTCAGAATTCAATTTCAAATTCAATTCAACATTTCAGATCAAATTTCAAAATTCAATTCAACTTTGAAATTTTCATTTTCATCTCCTGATTCAAGTTTCATTCTCTATCCTTTTTTTTAAATTTCAAAAGTCAATTTTGATTTCTGAGATCCAATTCCCGGTTTCATCTGGATTTCTGAAATCCAATCCTATCTTCAAATTCCATGGGGATTTCTCAAATCCACTTCAGATTCAATATGGATTCTCAAAATTCAATTCCAGATTTCTCAAAATCTAATTTTCCACTTTTAAATTCAACTTGGATATTTTAAAGATCCAAACCCAAATTCAATTTAGATCTGAAAACCCAAACACATTCAAAATCCAGACCACAGATCGAACTTTATTTAGGATTCTAGATTTTGGATTCAACTTCATCTTGGATTTCAGACTTCTGATCCAATGCCATTTAGGATTCCAGATTTCGGATTCAAATCCATCTTGAAATCCAGAACTAAAAATCCAATCTTGTTTTCAAATTCCACCTAGACCCAAGATTCATTCTGATTTCAAACTTCAATTCTAGAATTCCACTCCATTTCTCAAATTCCATCTTGATTTTCAATCCATTTTTGAAGTCTATATTCAATCTCCCTTCTTCAAATTTAGGTTCATCTCAAATCTTTGATTATTTCAAAACTCAAGATCTATTCTAAATCTTAAAATTAGAAAAATCTAAACTTCTCCAAGTCCATCTTCAACTTTCAAAAATCATTTCTTCACCATATTCTCAAATTTATTTCAAAATCATTTGGAAAAATCAAAAAAAAAAAATTCTAAATTATTCTTCTCAAAAGCATACATTTCTGCATTTGCATTGCACAAGCATGATTCTTTGTTCATCTTAGACTTAGAATAAATTCTTAGATAATATTTAGGCAAAGCAAAAAGATGTAAATTCGATCCTTGGTTCGATTACCCCTGGTAAAGACGCCAGGAACGGTCGAACCTCGTACCGATGAGTGAATCACGTCTCTCCTTTTTTCCGCAAATATTTCAAAACGGAGGCAAGTAATCTTTTAAATCTTTTCAAAATTTAGGTCAAGTGAGACCTTCACAAAAGAGTTTCCCTTCTCTCTTCTTTCTTTTCTCTTCTCTTTTCTTTTCTGTCTTTTATTTCTCCTTCAAGAAGGGAAATAGAGGTTAGAAAGGAAAAGAGGAGAAAAAGAGAGAATGATACAAGAGGAAAATTTTTGTGATGATCATAGAAGTTGGCGACAGTGATGGGACTCGTCTTCGTCCAGTCGAATTTGTGCCTTTTGCTTTGCTTTGATATTATCTAAGTCTTTATTCTACAAATGTCAGCTTCATTTCCATGCAAACCATAGGAGCCTAGACTTTGTCCTAGCTGACATAATGCATATAGGATTTAAGTATGGTTTGGTAGGACCATATTGAGGAGATTATTCCATGTTCACTTTAGACTTAGGTCTGAAATACAACTCTCCTCAATTCTAGGGATTGAATGCAAACAATGTATGCAAGTGTGTGCTTCTCTTCATTTAAATTCTATCTCTTTAGGACTTGGATTAGCGCCATCTGATTTCTTGCATGTTAAACATGTTTTTGAAAACATCCCTACCTATATCATCCCGGTCTTCACATTGCTGGGCTGTCTCACTGAACCATAGTTTGGGAGAGAGCCCCATAACTGGACCACTTATTTGGGTTAGCGCCCCCCCTACCACGTACCTAAGGGCCATAGTCCAAGGTATAACGGTAGGTGCTCAAGGATGTTGGGAAGCCATTACCTTAGAACCAGAGAAATACTTTATATGCCATGTACTTCGAGCTTCAGCTTGAGTATATCAGCATACCTTAATTGGAATCAGATGATCTGAACCATAAAGTTAGGATTAAGGTCCTACGAGCCATTTCAAAATATTGCATTTAGAGTCAGCTTCTAGGGAGTGCTATTCTATGCATCATTGCTTGTATAATTTGATTCTTTTGTAAATATTATCTTGAAAATTCTTATTTTTCAAAACCCTGGATGTTTATTTCACAAAAAATCTTTTATTTTCTTAAAAATCCAGGATTGTATATTTCTCATTTCTTTATTCTTTTGTAATTTTCTTAAACCCTGGACATTCTTTTAAGTTTTTCCTCTATCTTTCAAAAGTCCAGGCGTATTTTTCTTCTTTTCTTCTGATTTATTTAATTCTTTTGATCCTGTCTGCAAATTTTTAAAATATTCAGGTCTTGTCATCCCTCGTCAAATATGTCTTTAAAATTTTATTTTTTCTCATCCAAGATCTCTTTTATCAAGAAATCTCCTCTCAAATCTTTTAAAATCTCCTTCATCGTCTCCCTTTTTCCCAAAAAAAATTCCCCAAGGTCTAAACCCTTCCTTTATTCTACAGAAAACATCAGGCTTTCCATCATGGTTCAAACGAGGGCAGGAAGGAAAGCAGCTCAGCAAGGCAATGACAGCGAAGTGGAGGAAGTGAACTCTCCCAGATTGTCCCGAAGACATGATTCAGAAGAGGATGATGTACAAGATATTCCAAAAGATGATAGCAAAAATGATGTCTCAACAAGCTGGGGCAGGTTTAAAGAAGACATCCTCTAAGAACAAGATCAAGAGAAAGCCAGTAAAGAAACATGTCAAGATCAACAAGAAGAAAGTTCAGCAGGACAACACCTCTAAAGGTAAAGAATTGGGAGAGAAGGATTCTGAGGAAGAACAATTTGTGTTCATCCCAAGACATCTGCGACAGCCCAAGGTGGCAGAAGAGCCTGAATCAGTAAACAAACCTAGAGATGGGGTCTCGACAGAAGATTCAATCCAAGCACTAACTAAGATGGTCAAGGATCTGCAAATCTGAGATAAGGGAAAGAAAGTATATACCATGCAAGACTTCTACCTTGGTCTAGATGGGGACAACAGCTTGAAAGACCTCCCCAGAAAATTCATTAAATTTGATGGATCCGGCAACCCAAAAGGCTCATCTTGCAATGTTTTTCGCAGAGTGTGGCAGATTCAACAAAGACAACCGTGCTCTTTTCTTGTGCTTCCCGCGCAGTCTCGAAGACATAGCGGCTAAATGGTACACAGAACACGTTAACCCCGTTGAGCTACAAGATTTTGACAAAGTGGTTAATCTATTTGTGGAACGATTCATGTTCAACACTGAGGCACTGCCAACCCTCAATCACCTATATAATCTGAAGCAAGAGGACAAAGAAAAGGCCGTAGATTTCATTCAGAGGTGGAGAGACACATGCAACAAAATGAGAACCCCCATCTCAGAGGAGCACGCACTCAAGGTTATTTTCAACAACTTTTCTCAGCCTCTCATGAGCCTTATTTCTACCTACCCGTCAAAATCATTCATCGAACTTATTAAACGAGCTGAGTGGTTCGAGATGGGGATGGACAATGGGATGTATGAGGGCATCACCCTCATCAAGAGCAGTCAAGATTCCAAAAAGAAGGCAAATTACACCTTCTCGACCAACTCTGGCGGCAGTAGCAGAAAAGATGGCAAGAACAAACAGACAGGTCAGCGGGAGGAACCCTTCAAACAGAATGACAAGCCGGTTTTGGCCAAACAGAAAGAAAAGGTAAAACGTGATGGTTGGGGTTATGACCACCAATTCACTGGTCTAGAACAATCCCTCGAACAGGTCCTTGAATACATGTTGAGCAAAGAGATGGTTAAACTTCCAAGGGTTGCAGATTCTCCGGTCACCATAGGAAAATGGAAAGACAAATTTTGCAAATTCCACCGAGCTTTGGGGCATGATACTGAACACTACTTCATCCTGAAGAACATCATCCAGGATTGCATTGATAAAAATCTTCTGGTAGAGGATGAAGACGAAGAACAGCCCGCTGTCCTGACCAAGCCTTTCCCGGACCACTCAAAGAACTGATAATGCCAAAATTTTCCTTGCTTTCCTCTTTTTTTTTACCAGTCATTTTGTAGGGGCAAGTCAGCCCCAGTCTATTATGATCTTGTAAATACTCAAGTCTTGTTTTCAGTTTTTGCTTATCAATGAGAATGTCAATTTTCTTCATATCTTGGGTATTAAATTCTTCTTTCTTTCGCCATATTGGGGCATCTTTTTTTAAAAAAAAATTACATTTACAACTTCCAAAATTTTCTTCGCCAACAAAATCCTATTCTTTTCAGGATGAGGGATAATCCCGACATCATCCATGAGAGAAATGATATTACCTATGAGGGTTTTTCAAAATCATAAAAATCTGAAAAAATTCTGCAAAATCTTCGTCATGATCACCAAAAGTTTTAAATTTTGGTCCAATCTTTTTCAAAATCAACCATCGTGTTGATCCTCTTTTTCAAAATCGGTCTCGAACCATTGTTTTCAAAAATCAACCCTCATGTTGATCTCTCTTCAAAATCAACCCTCGTGTTGATTCTTCTTCAAAGATCAGTTCTCGCATGGATCAACGTCGCAGTTGATTCTCTTTCCAAAAATGATTTTCTCATGAACATTCTCATCCCACTTTAAAGATCCCACATGCAGGCAGGATCAAACAAACTCTTTTCCTCATTTTTTATCAATTTTTCAATCTTTATCAGTCTTATTAGTTTTATTCATCTTTGTCAATTTTATCAATTTTATTGATTTTTCATCCATTTTTATTAATTCTTCTTGTCAATTCTTATTTTCAGTTACCCTTTCAGGTTAAGGGATAAACCTGATGCCTCTTTCCCATGAGGTATTCCTTTATTCTTAATTTCCCACTCAGGTTAAGAGATAAACCAGAATTTCCCTCTCAGGTTAAGGGATAAACCTGAACCTCGTCCTGCGAGGTCCTTCTTCCTTCAGGATAAGGGATAATCCTGAAGTCTTTCATCGTCTTCCAAGTATCCTCAAATTTTTCACCAAATTTTACCAATTTTTACTAGATCTTTGTTAATCTTTGTCAATTCTTTAGTAATTCTTATTCTTTATCAATTTTATAAAATTTTATCAATTTTATTGATTCTTTATCATTTTTTTTATCAATTCTTGTGATTCTTTATCAACCTTTTATCAATTTTGGCAAATTTGTCATTTTTATTCTTTTCTCATTCAGGATAAGGGATAATCCTGAGACCTCTCGTAGGAGCAACAATGCTACATGTGAGAATTCTTTTATAAGACAATTTTTTATCAGTTTCCTCAATCAATTTCTATCTCCTTGTTTCCTCAATATTATTCTTTTTCCCCATTCAGGATAAGGGGTTAATCCTAAAAATCAGACCACGTACAATTAACTATGATGGTCTTCTTCATTGCAAGTCAAATAATTCAGTCCTCGAACTGGTCATTCTCAATCCTAAATCCGGTCCTGTCACTGACAATTTTTCAAAATTCAATCTTCTAATTAAAACTTTCTGCCAAAGGCCCGAGCTCCGACTCGGATTTTCCTCTCTCTTTTTCAAAAACCCAACCCTCAGGTTGGTTCATCCATCTTTTTGAATATCCGAGTTCCGACTCAGACTCTTCTCTTTTTAAAAAACCCAACCCTCAAGTTGGTCCATCCATCTTCTTAAAATATCCGAGTTCCGACTCAGACTCTTCTCTTTTTCAAAAACCCAACCCTCAGGTTGGTCCATCCATCTTTTTAAATATCCGAGTTCCGACTCGGACTCTTTTCCTTTTTCAAAAAACCCAACTGTCAGGGTAAACCTTCTTTCAAAATCTAGCCTTCTAGTTAATCCCTTCCAAATTTCAAGCTTCAGGTTTATTCCCTTCAAAATTCCTTCTTTCTCCTTCATGTTAAGGGATAAACCTGAGCTTCCCATTCAGGATAAGGGATAATCCTGAAACCATTTATATAAGCAGCATAGTCTTCTATAATGGTCCTTCCAAATCCAGTCTAACACTGGTCCCTCACCAAATCCAATTCTCACATTGGTCCTTCCAAATCCAGTCTAACACTCGTCCCTCACCAAATCCAATTCTCACGTTGGTCCTTCCAAATCTAGTTTAACACTGGTCCTTCACCAAATCCAATTCTCACATTGGTCCTTCCAAATCCAGTCTAACATTGGTCCCTCACCAAATCCAATTCTCACGTTGGTCCTTCCAAATCCAGTCTAACACTGGTCCCTCACCAAATCCAATTCTCACATTGGTCCTTCCAAATCCAGTCTAACACTGGTCCCTCACCAAATCCAATTCTCACGTTGGTCCTTCCAAATCCAGTTTAACACTGGTCCTTCATTAAATCCAATTCTCACATTGGTCCTTCCAAATCCAGTTTAACACTGGTCCTTCATCAAATCCAATTCTCACATTGGTCCTTCCAAATCCAGTTTAACACTGGTCCTTCATCAAAATTCCAATTTTCTCGAATTGGTCTTTCAAATTCCAGTTTTATACTGGTCTTTCAAATTCCAATTGGTCCTTCAAAATTCTAATTTTCTCGAATTGGTCCTTCAAAATTCTAGTTTTACACTGGTCCTTCAAATTCCAATTAGTACTTCAAAAATTCCAATGTTTACATTGGTCCTTCAAAATTCCAATTTTTCTCAAATTGGTCCTTCAAATTCCAGTTTTACACTGGTCCTTCAAATTCAATTGGTCCTTCAAAAATTCCAATGTTTACATTGGTCCTTCAAAATTCCAATTTTCTCAAATTGGTCCTTCAAATCCCAGTTTTACACTGGTCCTTCAAAATCCCAATTGGTCCTTCAAAATTCCAATGTTTTCATTGGTCCTTCCAAATTCCAATTTCTCAAATTGGTCCTTCAAAATTCCAGTTTTACACTGGTCCTTCAAAATTCCAATGTTTACATTGGTCCTTCCAAATTCCAATTTCTCAAATTGGTCCTTCAAAATTCCAGTTTTACACTGGTCCTTTAAATTCCAATTGGACCTTCATCAAATTCCAATGTTTTCATTGGTCCTTCCAAATTTCAATTTTCTCAAGTTGGTCCTTCAAAAAAATTCTAGTTTTACACCGGTCCTTCAAATTCCAATTGGTCCTTCATCAAATTCCAATGTTTTCATTGGTCCTTCCAAATTCTCAAGTCAGTCCTTCAAAATTCTGATGTATACATTGGTCCTTCAAAATTCCAATTTTCTCAAAATTGATTCTTCAAATTTCAGTCCTTCAAAATTCTAATGTGTGTACATTGGTCCTTCAAAATTCCAATTTTCTCAAAATTAATTCTTCAAATTTCAGTTTTTCAAAATTCCAATATGTACATTGGTCCTTCAAAATTCCAATTTTCTCAAAATTGATTCTTCAAATTTCAGTCCTTCAAAATTCCAATATGTACATTGGTCCTTCAAAATTCCAATTTTCTCAAAATTGATCTTTCAAATTTTAGTTTCATCCTAGTCCTTCAAAAATTCCAAATATTTACATTGGTCCCTCAAAATTCCAATTTTCATAAATTGGTCCTTCAAACTCTAGTTTAACACTGGTCCTTTACCAAAAATTTCTTTACCAAAATCCTTCTCAAATTCCAGTTTAACACTAGTCCTTTACCAAATTCTTTTACCAAGGTCCTTTACCAAAATTCTTTACTTAACCTCATTTTTTAAGTTGGTCCTGTAAAAACCAGTTTTACTGATCAAAATTGCCAAAATCAAAATTTTCAGCCCGAGGTACTATCAAAATTTATATTGAGTGATTATTTCACAAAAGATTCTTGAAAACTTTGCCAATCTGCTAAAAATGTGTGGATTCTAAAAAGAATCACTTCAGATTACCTCTAGTATTCTTTTCAAAAGGGTGAAGCTTTTTGCGAAAAAGGATAAAATCCAAATCTTCTCTCTGTTGATCAACCAATAGGATGTAAGAAATATCCTTGGTATGACTAGCGAAAGAAATATTCAATGATGTTGAAAAGCTAGAAGTAAATCGATATTGATCATAGCTATGACGCATGTTTAAAGACAACTTTCTGGCAATCAGGCAGTGAAAATATCCTGAGCGATAAAAAGAATCCACTCAATCCATATTCCTCATTCATTTAAGCTACAATCAAATATCCGCAAAGGGGATCTCTCAATTGTCGTCAAGATGAAGACGAATATGCGAGTTTGACCCCCGGGGTCAAAGAAGATTTGGATCATCTCCGAGATGAAGGAGTTTGTGACGCATCCTTCCAGGGAACGTTCAGATCACCGTCAAGATGAATGCGACTACGCTGAGCCTCCCGATAAAACCTAAAAGATATTTGATTGCTGTTATCATCAAGATATTTTTTGACCAATGAGCCAATATAATTCCTGAGAAAAAGAAGGATCGGAGCATCTCCAAGATGAAGAAGTTTGTGACATACCCTTCTTCAAAGAAAAAAAGAAAAACCAGGACATCTCCAAAATGAAGGATGATGTAATGAACTTCCCCCGAAACCCAAGAAAGCTCAATATCTCAAAAAAAAAAAGTGCCAGAAAGATCATTATGAGAAAAGTCCTAGGATATCAAACTGCCAAAGTTGCCAGAAATTATCTTTTCTCATGCAAAATCCTTTCATCAATATCTTTTCACTGCTTGCTTTTATGAAATTAAGAGCATTTCTTCTCTATTCATATCAAGGAAATGGATAACTTCCTTGAAGAAACTCAACAACATAAAAATTTTGAATCTGACTCTGAAATCCGGGAAGTTAACCTCGTTGGAGGAAATACTCTAGGTAAAAAAGAGAGAATATCTTTCGCACACACGTGCACATCTTTCAAACATTTGAATCAATTACAATTTCATCCTATTGGCAAAAATTTCTGGTTATCCAAAAATGAAATAAATGCTCAATACCTGTTTTGATGCAATCTAGCATTGTTTATATTTTTCAAAGAGAGTTGCCTCATTCTGGTGAGGTATTTCTCCCAGTCCCATCCAGGTTAAGGGCTAAAATCTGAGTCTTTTCAAAAAAAATCTTATCTTTGTCTCAGCTATGAGACTTCTTCAAAATCTCTCCTTTTTACCATTTCAGGATATTCATCCCAAAGTCCCATCTCGATTTACTCATTTTTCTTCTGTCCAAATTATTTTCATTCTAGAGAATTTCGTTCTTGCCAAAACCTTTCAGGATAAGGTACCAAACCTGAGAATAATGTTTTCAAAACAATTCTTCCACACCCAGTTCAGACCTCCAGACTAGGGCATTTTTAGAAGAAAATTTGGTGTGTCTTCTTTGCCGCTAAGCTCAGCTTACAACCGGCTTAGCAGCAAATAGGGGCATCTGTGAAAACCCCAAATTTTCCCAAAAATCCAAAAATTCCCTTGTTGCCCCTGGGTCCCTTTCTTTGAATAATCGGGTCAATTTTAAATCAAAATTTCCATTCATTTCTTGGATTCACTGGAATCTAGACTCAATTTTCATTTTTGACCTAGTTTCTGATCCAAATCGGATATCCAGATCCAATTCTGAAACTGAATCTCTTATTTTTCAAAAAAATCAATTTCTTTGTATTTTCTCAGAGTTTTTTTTTTTAATACAAGGTTCAATCTCAATTTGAGATCTGAATTCTAATGTTTTATCAAAATTTTCAGGACCCAGAGCCATCTCTGAAGTTCTTTTCTCAAAAACCTTATTTTGAAAAAAACTTATATCACAAATTAAAAGTTTTGCAAAAATACTTCAAATACCTCATCCTTTAAAAATTCTCATGTTTTCCTTATGCTTTCAGGGTTTTTTCTCTCAAAAAGTCGGAAAAAGACAGTTCTTAAAACCTCTCTTTAGCTAAAACCCCTTTTGAGAAAACTTTTGAAAAGAGCCTTTTATTGAAAATTTTGGAAAACCCAAGGACCCCCGCCCTGTGAAAAGCCAGTAACGGCCTTCCGTTGCAAAAACCGTAGAGGCTCTTCCTCTCCCGTCCATCTCCAACCTCCATCCGATCTTTTTCCTTCTCGATTCTTCCTCCTCTTCTTATATAAACGATCACAAGAGTCGATCAAAGGATCGTCCTCACCCCTCCACCTTCCTCTCAATCGACCACCGCGTTTCATTCCACCATTTCACGATCTGTTCTTGTTTCTCTTTTCTCTTATTTTCTCTTTATCCCCTATTTCTCATCTCCCTTTACCCCCTCCTCTTTTCGGTTTCCTCTAACAGAAGCTTGGGGCCATCCGGGGAGGTCGATCATTCCTTACGGCTAAGAGGTGAGCAACCGCCTTCTTCCTCCTTGAAATTTCTGTGGAAAGCCCTTTCCCGTTTCATTATGATCCTTTTGTGTTTTATTTCAGTTTTCTTTCGTTTATTCTTACTTTTGTTTTTTTTATTATTATTATTACAATGCGTTAGAGGTAGGGTCGACCTGCATATAGCAGGATCGACTCACATCTTTGCAGACAGCGAATGGAATTTTCTAATTCCAACATTTCTTTTAGTTTCCGTTTTATTTCTGTCGTTGATTCCGAGATTTGCTTCGGCCCACGCTATCAGATCTGACGATTCTTGGTAGCTTATCTGAATCACAACCCGATTTCCTGTTTCCTTTGTGTTGTTTGGCTGGCTTCTACAGCTTGATTTTCTAGCATTGGGGATTATCTCAATCGTTCTAAGAATTACTGTATCCACGCATTTTCGTTCATGTCCCTCATTCCATTGAGTGCATCTATGTTTGGATTAACCTCATCGGCATGTGTTATGTTCGGATTTTTTGCATATACTCGTTTGAGATTCACTTCAGTCAATTTGAGTTAGCCTGTCTGCAACATTTGTGATCTCTCATGTTACATGGATTTTCCCTTTTCTACTTTTGTATTTTGATTTTTCCCTTTCACCTTGGTTTAAGTGCATCCCCTGCCATGGGATCGATTGACAAATTGATGGGAGTTTCATTGTCGTCTTATGTTACTGTTCTTTTTTTTTATTATAATTTCCATTTCCATCTTTTATTTTATATGATCTTATAGTTTGATTTCATTGTAACAGTATCATATTTTGATTGTATACCATATCACGTTGGATCGTATTGGCTTCACCGTGAATCAATTCAAATTCACGGTAAAGTCTGTTGTAGAGATATGTTGTTACAGAGAAATTTTTGGAATTCAGTGCGTCAAAGCCTTTCCACTTTACCTTATTTTGTATAATATTATCTACATCGGTCATAGCATCATTCAATCCATCTAATCCAGCATTATCTCCCTACATCCTCACTCGTACACCCAGATTCAGGTTTGTGTTCATTTGCATCTATGCTGTAGCGTCTGTAAGCATCATTCATGCACCAGGATTCATCACCCAACATCTCACTCAACGATTTACCTTATGCTTTTTTTTTTCTTCTTTCTTCCTTTTTTTCTTTTTCCTCATTATAACATCTGATTCTATTCTTTTTTTTTCTTTTGTTGTTTTATGCAACCCTATTGGTTTGATTTTAACAGCATCTTGTTCTGTCCTTTCTTTGTCATTAACGTCCTGTTTTGGGTATAACATTTTCTGTGAAGGCATTGTATAATCTGTCCAGATTTCACCATGAAGTGGAGGTAACCCATGGTGAGATCTACTGTAGTTTCATTGTATGGGCGACCTTGGGTAAAACCAGATGAACCATGCATTTCACATCATTTACCTCACTTAATCCCATCATCAATTTTCTTTTCCTGTATTAACTATATCACTGCCTTTTTTTTTTCTTCTCTTTTTCTTGTCCTTCTTCTATTTTTCTCTTGTTTGTTTAAGAGTTGGAAATAGGCAATATGTCTGGTATAGTTGGCAATGGGGTATATCATCACAGCCTAGTTTTCGGTGAAGGGAGGGGAAGAAGCTGTTGGGGTGAAGAAGAAATGGAGTAAGACCTGTGCTGGAATTTTGCTTTGAATAACATTTCGCATACAGGTTACATTCAATACCAGGATATTGCTTTGCTTGTCACCAAGTCCCTTTGGCAAGGCATTAGTTATCAAGGGTCGTCAGTTCACTTTATAAATTTGAGAAAAGAATGGTATCCTCATTGGCATGCAGAATGGATGGCATTTGAAATTCAGACATTGAGGTGATCAAAACTCGTTCGTATCCTTTCTCAATTCTCATTCTTGGAATGATGTGGAATAGACCAGGAAAGTTTTTCTGCTACATCTGGGGTTTGGAAAGCATTTGGCAAATGGTAGCCATTACTTTCTTTCTTTCTTTGCTTAAGTCTTTTCTGATTAAACTTGTTCATGACAGGGTTTCTGGTAGTACCATGTTGAATTAATAATACAAGGGCAGGTTGAAAACCATATGCTAATCACAAGAAATTCTTTATGTGAGGGTACAAGAAATCACTGAAGAAACAAGATGTGAATCGATGGGTGTGATTTGAATCACTAACAGCCTGGTGACACCACATGTTCTGCACTGAAAGTTCAAAAGGTGCGGGGATTGTCGCATGTACAAAGGTTTTCACAATACAAGTTGGTGTGCCTCTTGTGTTGGTGGAAGGCAAGGACAACTGCCAGCGATTCTTCTAAAGATCTCTGCTTTGATTCCTCATTGAGGTCCAACAATAACTTTTTTCTCTCGTGGATAGTCTTTTCTTTCTGTCTAAGCTTCATTGCACACTATCCTTTATACCTACTTCAGTATACCCTACAACAGCACACAACACACACATCTGTAGCTCCTTTTTCTGCTATCATTACAGGTAAAGGTGTAGAGTTTGTCCATCCTCCTACAACTCGGGTGGAAAACACCTTTGATTCTGGTTTAAAGAGTCACTCCAAGCCTTTAATTGCCTCATCTTCCAACCACTTATCCAAAGGCTCCTGTTGTCACATACAACCTTCTCTTCCTACTAACATACCACCACTTATATACCCTACGTTCACAACCACCCATCACTGTCATTCACCCATGCTCCACCCTACCGGCTGTCACTATTTCACAGCACATCACGCATATACATCTCCAACATCCCCAGCCCATTTCCTGTTTACTGTTACTTCACCCTTCTTACTCCGCACTTCTTGCACTTACAGCAGCAAAGCTGCATCCATTCGCTTGCTGTGTAAAACCCTTTACACTTGCTAAATGCATTGTCCTCTTCATATCCACTAACACCCCAGTATATACACAACAGTTCCCTTCATTTATACTGTTATGCCCACTGCTCTATATCTCATTAAACCCTTGCTGCAAAATCACTAACAACCCATTTACCTGCATTATCACTGTCAACCCCCATGACCGGAGCTCATACCCTATTTCCTGCATTTACTATATTCATATTCTCCTTTGTTATACGGATGCCATATTTGTAAAAATGTGAATCACATCCATCTCATCTCCATCATATTTTCATTTACCATCATTTTGGTTCCATTAGTATCATGTCATTTCATTCAATCTGGTAAGTCATATTACAGTTCATTTTTTTTATATAAAGCATGTCATCTCCCATGGTCATTGCATGTTGTACTAACTCTGTTTTGCAGGTAGTAAGTTAAAGATGTTATTTTAGTTTAGGAATATTAAATTCAATTTCAAATTCAGTTGAAAGGTTGTAATAATTAGGTGTTAATAAAACTTTCATATTTCCTGTATTAGATAGAATGATTAAGCATTGTAAATATCCTGAATGGCTTGTTTCATATTATTTTTCTCTTTGTTTCTCAAAAATTCACAAATGGAGACATGAATGGCACGCGCACCATTCTAACAAGAGGTGATTAATCCTAAGCAAATGACCCACATTGATGGCCATAGTTAAAATGTGGACAATGCTTAGGATTTTCATCTTTTATAGAATAACACTGGATCCACATTGGATCTCCTTCCAAAAAATCATCATATTTTCAAATATTTTCTTCTTTTATCAGAGTTTAATTTAAAATTAACTCAAAATATATATCAATGGCCATAGTCGGGATATATTGAGAGTTAATTTCATTTTAAACTCTATAAAGGCACAAAAATGTGTTTTATTCTTCACTTGAATTTAAATATGATTACTATATAATACATTCAATGACCATAGTCAGGGATGTATTATATCTTTAATCTTATTTTAATTCACTTAAAGAATGAAATATGCTTTTCAAATTCAATTTCAAATTCTTTAATTCATTTCACCATTTAAGCTAGAAGTACATCATATTTTCAAACATTTTATTTCAAAATCTAGGTGATTTTGAGATATATTTTTTCAAGTATCTTCTTCATTTCTTAAATCAATCTTCAATTCTTATTTTAAATTCATTTTTTTCTCAATTCTATCTCATTTTAAAATTCAAATTTCAATTTCAAAGTCCAATTTGACTTTGAAATTTCAAATTTCATTTTTTCATTAAAAAAATTCAATTTCCCATTCAAATCGAATTTCAAAGTTTAATTCAACTTAGAAATTCCAAATTCATCTTCAGAATTCAATTTCAAATTCAATTCAACATTTCATATCAAATTTCAAAATTTAATTCAACTTTGAAATTTTCAGATTCATCTCCTGATTCAAGTTTCATTCCCTATCCTTCCTTTCAAATTTTAAAAGTCAATTTTGATTTCTCAGATCCAATTCTCGGTTTCATCTGGATTTCTGAAATCCAATCCTATCTTCAAATTCCATGGGGATTTCTCAAATCCACTTCAGATTCAATATGGATTTCTCAAAATCTGATTTTCCACTTTTAAATTCAACTTAGATATTTTAAAGATCCGAACCCAAATTCAATTTAGATCTGAAAATCCAAACACATTCAAAATCCAGACCCCAAATCCTACTTCATTTAGGATTCTAGATTGCTTATTCAACTCCATCTTGGATTCCAGACTTCGAATCCAATTTCATTTAGGATTCCAGATTTCAAATCCAATCTCATCTTGGATTACAGACTTCTGATCCAATGCCATTTAGGATTCCAGATTTCGGATTCAAATCCATCTTAAAATCCAGATCTAAAAATCCAATCCTGTTTTCAAATTCCACCTAGACCCAAGATCCATTCTGATTTCAAACTTCAATTCTAGAATTCCACTCCATTTCTCAAATTCCATCTTGATTTTCAATCCATTTTTGAAGTCTATATTCAATCTCCCTTCTTCAAATTCAGGTTCATCTCAAACCTTTGATTATTTCAAAACTCAAGATCTATTCTAAATCTTAAAATTAGAAAAATCTAAACTTCTCCAAGTCCATCTTCAACTTTCAAAAACCATTTCTTCACCATATTCTCAAATTTATTTCAAAATCATTTGGAAAAATCCAAAAAAAAAATTCTAAATTATTCTTCTCAAAAGCATACATTTCTGCATTTGCATTATACAAGCATGATTCTTTGTGCATCTTAGACTTAGAATAAATTCTTAGATAATATTTAGGCAAAGCAAAAAGGCGTAAATTCGATCATTGGCTCGATTACCCCTGGTAAAGGCGCCAGGAACGGTCGAACCTCGTATCAACGAGCGAATTCCGTCTCTCATTTTTCCCGCAAATATTTCAAAACGGAGGCGAGTAATCTTTTAAATCTTTTCAAAATTTAGGTCAAGTGAGACCTTCACAAAAGAGTTTCCCTTCTCTCTTCTTTCTTTTCTCTTCTCTCTTTTTTTTTGTCTTTTATTTCTCCTTCAAAAAGGGAAATAGAGGTTAGAAAGGAAAAGAGGAGGAAAAGAGAGAATGATACAAGAGGAAAAATTTTGCGATGATCACAGATTTACACAATGACTGATTAATAAAAGGCAGAAAACTAAAACAATAAGATGATGTTTAGAATAGATAAATTAAAAATCGTGGTTACTTCATAAATACAAATCGATTTATAACTTGATACTGATTTAAGTCACAATTGCAAATCAATTTTACTGCAACGATTTATCCTATCGCGATTTGCTTTGACGAGCTTTGTCTATGTTAACGATTTTTCTATCGCGATTTACACAATGACTGCCAAAAGACAAAAAAACGGAAGAAAAAATAAATTGACACGATGTTTATTGGTAATGTGATAGATTTGTCTTATCGTGATTTGTTGTTACGAGCTTTGTCAATGTAAATGATATGTCAAGAAAAACAATAAATAAATCAACCCGATGTTTAGACTTAGTAAACTACAAATCAAGACTTAGTTGCAAATCGATTTCACTGTAACGATACGTGCTATCACAATTTGCTTGATACATCCTATCGTGTTGACTAGTTTTGTAAAAGGCAGATGAAATGATATTTTTTGATTTAATTAATGCGCAATGCAATTTATTTGCTCACGCTTTTTTAAAACTGGCGGTATTTTTTGAAAACTGGCAGTATATGAAATGACGTTTCCTTTATATATGAATGGCACGTCGCACAAGTTCAGGATGGTGTTGCTTTGCTTTGCTTCATGAACAAGGAACAAACGAACCAATGTTTTCTTTATAAATGATGTGTTCGTGAATCGAACATATAACATGCTTCATCACAAAGGGGGTATCGATGTCGAGAAAGAAGATGATGACACGACCAATGATGGTGAATCAAGAGTATATTGTCTAAATCTCATGATGAGTTTCTTCAAAATTTATCTCTTTTATGGCATATATTTGATTTGTGTTGTGTACTGTAGAAAAGAATTTCAATATCGTTTCTTGGATATTCTGCTAATGTCAGTGGAACATCCACAAAAAGCAGTGCCCAAAAACTCAGCAAAAATCTCCAAGATAACATCAAACGGATGCAAAACGAATTTGCAGAAGGAAAAACTATCAGTAATTTTATATGTATGAAACCACTATCAGTTATATATTACGTATGCCACAGGTATGTATGTTAACACCGTCATATTTGTTGCAAATAGACTATATCCAATTTTGTCATGTATATTCAAAGCAACGCAACAACCAATACTAGGTACATCGTCACCCCTTATTTCATGGTATATCGGTTCTCTTATATGTTTATTTTCTTTTTTTGTTTACTCTTGTTGCTTCATGTTTTAACCTTACTATTATCACTATTTTGTTCAATTTTATAGGGTTTTACACACGTATACATAAATCGATACGATATTTAGACTTAGTAAAGTACAAATTGATTTAAGTAACAGTTGCAAACCGTTATGAGTATATTACATATCGATATCATTCACATAGACAAACAAAGACATATTGTTGTCATAATTACTTCATAAATACAATTAGACGTCCCGATAATTACCTACTGGTGATGATATCTGTTTTTTTGATGATGATGGTCATGTATTTTATCTAAGCCAAACCAATGTGGTCAGGTAAAAAAAGACTAGGTTTTTCGTAAATGATTGCGGTTGTAAATCACATTGATTTGTAGTTTTAAAGTTACTTATCGATTTGCAACTGTTAATAAAATATTGTTTCTGTATAAAACATAAATCAATATCATGCTGTAAATTACTTCAAATTTAGCTCGATTTTTTTATTGAATTTTATGTTGATTTGTAATTATGGGTTTAGGTGGGGAAGTGATTGGATTGGGTTGTACAACAATGTGTATATTTGAAGGCTAGATGAGACAACGATTTGTTCGTACACTTTTATCATGATTTGTACTCATGCACATTACAATTTTCATACAGTTGTGACCGACATAGACGTCATTGTGTAGATCGTGATAGGACACTACATGGTATAACATCTTACAAATCGATACTAGAAAATGTATAATATCTTATAAATCGATATACATATCGCATAACATATTATAAATTGATACAGAAATTCAACATAATAGCTTACAAATCGACACTACAAAATACATAATATCTTACAAATCGATATACATATGACAAAATATATTACAAATTGATACGAAAATTCAGCATAATAACTTACAAATCGATATTAACAAACAAAACAATATCTCACAAATCGGTAGTATGTTACTACAACCGCGATTTGCAATACATTGCATATACCGAGTGAATGAACGATACCGGATGAGGTAGAGGTCCTTCCTCGCATCTGTAAACAAGCATTCTTGTCAACAGGTCGCACGACTGTAGCATATTTGTCATGAAGTATACCGAAGATTAGGCAGATATTTTGCCAACTACGAAGTATGGTTTTTGCGCAACAATTCAACTACAGTATATGTATAACGATTTGTATATGTGAAGGCTAGATGAGACAACGATTTTCACTAATTGTATAAGCACTGAGAAATGACGATTTACCTACGGTATCAAAATTGTAGCTCTATAGGCTAGATGAGACAACGATTTATACATGTAAATGATACATATTATAATGATTTATACATGTGAAAGATACATTATTAAATAGAATTCACATGTCATTCCTGTGTTACATAGCTTTTTGGATGAAGTCATTTTCATGAACGGTGATCCACATAAATATTAACAATTCTATTTTTGTGGCTCACGATTCATGAAAATAGCTTCATCCAAAAACTCTTTCTTAATAAGACCATCCAGTGTATAAGCATATTCAACTCCTGTTATGTTAAACTCTTAACAAATCTGACAATATCAAATTTGGGTCATGTAAAGAGCATATTTCTCCATTCTTCATGTTATCTGTCATCTTCCTTCTCAAGTGGTTTCTTAGATCCATAGGTGTGAATGACACATTCTCACGACCACCATCTATGTGTGCGCACAAATTGTATGTCTTCCTTGGTACAATGTCGGCGTTATCAGCTATTTCAGCTATTTCAGCAATTGCAGCATACGCTTTAGTTACTTTATGATGTGACCTTAACATAGGAGTCATAAATGAAGATGCTAAATTATGGTTACGATCACTGATTAAAGTATGAACTACATATTTCCCATTCAGAAGTCTTCTTAACACCATTCTCGTTGGACATCCACATCTTGAATCTAGCTTGCTCCTTGTTGGATTTTCACTTGACTTCTCCCAACCTTTCTTAGAACAAACATATGTCTTTCTCACCACGACACTCTGTGCATTTTTTGACCAAGAATACCTTCTAACACTGAAACCAAATTTTAAGGCATAATCATTATAAAATTTGTATGCAGCTTCCTCATTATTAAATTGCATTCCTTCTACGGGAACAGAGTCAAGTGTACTATCATGTACATTTCCAGTGCCTGCACATTTATCAAGTGTATTGTCATGATCGTCTACCTCATTATCGAATTGCATTTCTTCTGCTAGAACATTCAAGTCAATAGTGAATCCAATGTCTGCACCCTTCTTATCATGTGTATCATTAGTGCACATGTTCACTTCTTTAGGTGCGTCATTAGTACAGATGTTTACTTCTCTATAACTTTCCAATGATTGAGATAGATCATCTTCATTGCAACCAGATGATAAGCTCACCACTATCATAAGCAAGATATCATTTTGTATTAGCCAGCGCATACGTTTAATGTGATTTATTCAAGATACATATAACAACGAATACCGATAAGGTTAAGCAAGTCAAAGAAATAATTCAATGAATCACAGTATAAAAGCAACAACGATTTGTTATTTGCTTATACTATGCATCAAGTTGTTACTTACCATGCCAATAAAAGAAACGATTTATCGTATATGTGTGTTTACGATAGCGATTCACATGACAACAATTTAATTATATCTATGACGTTGTGAAACGATTTTAATAGAAATCGCTAAATGAGCAGCGATTTGAATACGAAAATCATCATCGCGGGTGTACAACAATATATTTCCACACGCACACGTTTTAAAAATCTTTTTACAAATATCTTGCAAATCGATACTAGAAAACACATAATGTCTTACAAATCAATACAGCAATTTAGCATAATAGCTTACAAATCGACACTACAAAATACATAATATCTTACAAATTGATATACATATTGCAAATTATATTATAAATCAATATAGCAAATTAGCATAATAGCTTACAGATCGATACTACAAAACACATAATATCTTACAAATTGATATACATATCATAAATTATATTATAAATTGATACAAAAAATCAACAAAATAGCTTACAAATCGGCACTACAAAACACATATTATCTTAAAAATTGATATACATATCGCAAAATATATTACAAATTGATACAAAAATTCAGCATAATAGCTTACAAATCGATATTAACAAACAAAACAATATCTCATAAATCGGTAGTATGTTACTACAACCGCGATTTGCGATACATTGCATATACTGAGTGAATGGACGATACCAGATGGGGTAGAGGCCCTTTCTCGCATCTGTAAACAAGCATTCTTGTTAACAGGTCCCAGCGTCTTACAAATATCTTTCATTTTTCAACTGTCAAAAGGACAAGATCTACGTGCAATAACAAAACAATGCCTTAATGGCACTCACGACGACATGCGTTCTTCAACAATAGCATGATGACATGGAAAGGTACTCACGATGCCTTAATGGCACTTGTTGGAATGTTTGTGCATCATTGCTTTATTTCATACTGCCTAACGACAACGAAAAAGAAGAGAAGACTGTAAAAAGAGATGGCCGACAAATGCCCCTATGACGCCCACCAATGATCGAACCAGTCGATTGATTGATAGTTATCTCCACGAGGTAGGAACAAACCCAAGAATGTTTTGTAACACAAGGCAGGAACGAGAAGGCAGCAATGTGTTGTAACACAAGCTAAAAACCAAGGCGGGAACCTGGACTCGAGATGACAACAAAGGTTGCTCCGGTGACAGCAAACGACAGTAAAGGATGCATCATCAAAGGGAGCTCCTGTTATAGCAGATGGTGCAAACAGAATGTTTGGACTTTGAAGAGTTAATATCATCCTCGACTTTATGGATGGAGGACATTTTTATCCTTTTCTCGAACCATCGTTTCCCTTTTTTGGATGGAGGACATTTTTGTCCTTTTCTCGAATCGTAGTTTCATGGCGAGAATAGAAGGAAAGGGTACTTAAGTCTTTGCAACCGCACCGGACTCCGATACTAAGTGATGCTAACACACACGGGGATACGAGCCTCACGTGCTTATATACGTGGCGCTCATTCGGACCCCGAACACGCACTGTAGCAAACAATGCATCTTTGGGGGAGAACACACAACATCCTCCCTATTTCGAATGATGGGATATGTGTGCATATGATGGGGATGTGCACCTTACCTATACGTGGATTGGTGATTGCTTGACTCTGAAATGAAACTATGGGCTTCTGCCAACAAACCCTGAAATTCTTTGGCGTGTTCGTTTGCCTTTTTACTTTGTAAATATTTTATTACTTTTGTAACCATCAAGCTGTATAATTTTGTATGAAAACTACTTGGTAGTTTGTTTTTTTTATAATAAACTTTACATATTATAAATGCTTTATGAACTATCCATTTAACAAATAATTTACCTTTTGTTTTTTCCTATTTTAGATTAAGGTTGTCACTCATCAATGGTTTACTTCCCACATAACCAAACATCATATAATAACACCATGACCTCACCCAGCTACTTAGGTTGGTAATACTCAATCCCTACCCTGCCATGGAAAACCCTTCCCACGTCTGATCAACTATGGATGTTGACCAAACATGAAAACAAAGGGATGATTTCTTTTCTTTTCTTTTCTTTCCATTAGTTTAAAGTTAATAATTTCATAACTGTGATAGCAAACATGTTGGAAAACGCTGATGAGGTTGAATTTAGATAAGAGGAATCAACTCTCAATAATTATCATTTGTACATCTTTAAATTTTGGGCATCTCCGGCAGAATATTGATGATCCACCAGTGGATTTGAGTTCATTGATTTGTGAAGATTTTGTCTAAGTGATTTGAGCATCATCAGAGTTGTGTGGGGGGATTTTGGCATGTCTTTTTGTGGCTCTACACAATTCTGGCAAAAATATGTTCATGCATAGTTTGATGCCTTGATTTGTGTTTTTTGATGAACTGGCTTGAAATTCGATAACAACGTTAAAACTAAAGTTATTCGCAATTAAATTCTAAGCAACTTTTGTTCAGATCTCATCGGCATATGAGATCTCCAGTAGGCTGTATTTTGGGAAGAGCATTCTCGAACCCATTGGTAGGTTGGGATGGATTGGGTCTGCACCTGACCCGGTGGGACTTGATCCAAACCTCCACCCATTCAAGGAATCGGGTTTGTGCTCGATCTGGTCAAGGACCCAGACCCGTTAGGGGAACCCATTCGAGGGATCGAGTGGATTGGGTTTATGCTCGATTCAGTCAGGGACCCAGACCCGTTAGGGGTTTTGGGTGAACCGGATCCATGATTGACCAGCTCAGACCGGTCCATGACCCGGACCCATTATGGGTTCCGGGTAGACGGGGTCTGAGTTTGACCATATTGGATTTGATCCAAAACCTGGATGCATTATGGGTTTCAGGTGGACCAGGTTTAAGTCTGACCTAGACCCATTGTGGGTTCCAAATGGACCGGGTCTAAGTTTGACCAGGTCTGAGACCTAGACCCGTTGGGGTTCCGGGTGGAACGAGTATAAGTTCAATTCGATCAGACTCGGTTTGAGGCCCGGACCCGTTGGAGTTCTTGTGAACTTGTTTGAGTATGTCCTGGTCCCATTGAGTTTTCAGGTGGACTGGGTCTAATTCGAACTCGGTCTTGGACCTAGACCTGTTGAGGTTCGAGTGGATCGGTTTGAGTCCAACCCGATTCAAGACCTATTGGGGTTTCGGGTGGACCAGGTCTAAGTCCAACCTGGTTCGAGACCCAAACTCATTGGGATTCCAAGTGGATCGGTTTGAGTCTGACTCGGTTCATGACCCGAACCCGTTGTGGTGCCGGGTGGACTGGGTTTGAGTCCAACCCTGTTAGACTCGAACCTATTGGGGTTTCAAATGGATCGGGTCTGGTCTCAACCCGTTGAGACCCAATTCAACAGATAAATAGAGAGATCCGAGAGAGGCCCATAATGAGTCCATAATGTGTTCATAATAAGCACTAGTTGAGGTCACTAATGGAAATGAATGAACAGTTATATAACCTCTAAAACTCAAAAGTCACACATGTATATATATCCCTTCCCTTGATGTGCCCATATCAATATAGGTCACATTTAGATCTGATCCAATAAAAAATCTAACAGCATGTTCCTAATTACCCCAAGGCCAAAGCTCCCCAGTGAGAGGGACCAAGGGTTTTACATAAATGAACTCCATGAGCAAAAGTAGTTTTCCCTGATTAACTAAGAAAATACAAAAAAGGCATTCACATTCCTCTCACCTTGCAACCAAATGCATAGCAATTTCGCTTCCCTAGGACGGGCTTAGTTGTGAAGGAAACTGGGTGTTCCTATCCTAACAATTAAGGGTTAATGCCAGTGTTGTGAGAGGCGTACGCCTCAGTACCTGAAGCGTACGCCTCAGAGGCGAGGCG
Organism: Nuphar pumila; assembly: GCF_984573655.1. Classification (NCBI taxonomy): domain Eukaryota; kingdom Viridiplantae; phylum Streptophyta; class Magnoliopsida; order Nymphaeales; family Nymphaeaceae; genus Nuphar; species Nuphar pumila. Next base: position 31,713,002 of record NC_143256.1, on the reverse strand, counting down.
CACGCTCAAGGTACTGAGGCATGCTGTGATGCGCAAATTGCCCCTCATCAACCTCCAGAACCCCCTCCTTCATCCCCAAGTCTTCCTCCTCCGCCCGATTCGTCGACTGTGCTAACCCCAAGTGTCGGTGGATCCACCGCCACGTGCCGGCCAACTGCTCCTCCGCCGCTCCCTGCATCCCCTCCCACCGCTTCACTTCCATACCAGTTGTGAGAGGCGTACGCCTCAGAGGCGAAGCGCAGGCTCAACGCCTCGCTTCGCCTCATCGCATTTAACAACCTTGGTTAATGCAACACTCAAATGGAGATATATATATATTCATGGAGCTAGCAAACACGGTACTAATGATAGACTTTCATGACTATGTAGGGAAAACTTCTCCAACAAGAGGGTCTGGAGAATCCGAAGGTGATGACGACGACGAAGGCAGTAGCTCATGGGAGTCCGGCCGCGGCAGCACAGGCGACCCTAAAGGCAGTTCCCGGACCTCACATTCAAAAGGACTCATGGACTGCTCAATATAGTGGCATGGACCATATTTCTCCCACTTGGTATTATAGCAGCTAGATACTACAAGCATCGCGATCTAAGCTGGTTCTATTCCCACCTGGACCTTCAGATGACTGGGTTTGGCCTCGTGATCGCTGGATTTCTCACCGGGATGAGTCTTGAGCACCAGTTTGATGTTGAAGATGGACATAAGCTTCTAGGGTTCTTGGCCGTGGGCCTTGCATGTGTTCAGGCACTTATCACAACATGCTAATTAAATACCTAAACTTGATTTTAGTGGTCCTCTAACCAGTTGATTGTGTTACAACATGCTATTAATGTGTTGGGCATTGGTCTATTTAGTGGAAATCAACCCTTGGATCATGTTTTTCTATGAAAAAAAATTATTTTAATTCTGGAAAATTCACATTTACAGCCATCGATGTATGTCACTGAAAAACAAGAAAAATTCACATTTTACAACCATCGATGTTTATATCACTGAAAAAACCTACACACAAGTCATTCCAGTGATTTAAAAGCCTGTTTCTACTGAAAATAAAGTCCATTTGCTTGCCAACAGAATCCAGAATTACATATTTTACAAATTTATGACCACTTTTTCTTCTTCCCATGAAGTTGTGAATATGTCAAATCTGAATTCTCAGCAATAGTTTGAAATTTGAAATTATAGGAAATTACAGATGTCAGCAATTGAATTGATCAAGCATGTAGCCACTTCTATGGAACAATGCACGTTAGACAGTAACTAAAGCGATATTATATATATATATATATATATATATATATATATATATATATATATATATATATATATATATATATATATATATATATATATATATATATATATATATATGATTGGGCGTATCATCAAACGAGGGGTAGGACATGTCCGAACCACGTAGATGTGTTTAGCATGGTTTGTTTGCTAAGGGTGAAGCCTTGGATCGTGCTTTTCTAATTAAAAATGTGATCTTTTGAATAATGAAATTTTGGCACATTGTGGGCCGTTAACTTTTGAACTCCTTTAGAAACCTAATTACTTGTCATAATCACATGATTCAAAACAAGTTTATCACTAAACAAACCATGTAGATCACATATGTAACATTTGATCTACAAAAAATTGAAATTTTTTGAAGAACAAAGTGATTTCTACTCATTAGTACCCTACCTTCATTAGTAGCCAATATTAACCACGTTATATATATATATATATATATATATATATATATATATATATATATATATATATATATATATATATATATATATATATATGAGAACTGAACATATTATGACCCAGAGGTTTTAAGTGTTATATGATAGATCTGAACCGTTAAATGTGTTTAGCATACTCAACTTAGTGAGAATCGACTCTTGGATCATGTTTTTTCGATGAAAAAACATTTTCATGAGCCAGGAAAAACTGATACCTTCATAGCCATTGATTTTGGATCACCATAAAAACCTTTATACAGGTCAGATTCTGATGATCCAAATGTCAGTTCTCACTAAACAAAACCTATAGATCACATCTATGGTGTTAGATGTGAGAAAAAATACCAAAAACAACGATATTTGAGGGGGCAAAACGAATACATTACTCTCTCTCTCTCTCTCTCTCTCTGTGTGTGTGTGTGCAATCCTTAGATGTGCAGCTACGAATGGAATCATGCTGGCGTATCCATCGCAAGCGTGATGGACAGCCAGCATGTGATACGATGCAAAAACTATAATTTTAGTATTTTTCTGTATTTTTTGGCTTTAGAGGCAGTTGGGGACGGGCACTAAAGACCCCTAAAGATGCACTCGGTATTAAACAAAAGAGGTTTTGGCGGTGGTTTTGACTGCCAAGGTCCTAGCAGAACTGGGATCTTTAGTGGAGGTCCAAAACTGCTGGTAAAGCCAAAAGTGCATGATTTTGATGTTTTTTCAGCATTTTTTATGGGAAAACTCTAAGCGTCGTCCATCATACGCACGGTGGACGCTCAGCAACATCATGTTTTAATTGTACAACTATGGATTGCGCTGCTACATCTCTCTCTCTCTCTCTCTCTCTCTCTCTCTCTCTCTCTCTCTATATATATATATATATATATATATATATATATATATATATGAGTGGTAATTTCTTAATCCATACATGCTTGATGAAAACACACTCATGCTAGCATTCAGCGTGCGATGATGCTCAGTATTTCTTTTGCGTAAAAATGCACAAAAATGCCCTTTAACAGCGCTTTTGAAGCGCGCTAAAGGTCCCTTTAGTGATGCTTAATGCTGCTAAAAATATTTTATTTAATACTGGATGTGTTCCCGTAGGGGATTTTACTTACGTTTTGAAGTGCTAACGCACCTTCTTTGCATAGGTCACTGCTTTATTGATTAGGCCAGACAAAAAGTCCAAGTTTAGGAGGTACTGGAACTGGTATCACCCTTGGGTTGGAAGAGTTGCAGTTGTGATCGGTATAATCAACACCTTCTATGGCATCAAACGAGCAAGAGAATCCAAGTCATGCAACGAGTATCCGGGGATTATTCTGGCCATGTTAGGGGTGTCTTCAGTTGTCCTAGAAGTTAAGATCTGTAAAGAGAAATGATGGTGGATATGCCTTGTTTCACCTCATCGTCATCATCATCATCATTGTCATTCCCATCAGTTTTTATTTTTTCATTCTTTTGTGTATCATCCTTACCGTTATTACCTTAGCATTGTACTTCTAGCAGACTTGGTTTAGACATTATTACATATATTAGTTTTATTTTAATTTGATATTGGCAGACATGAGCACAAACATGTGAACATAAATTTTGCTAAATGACACACATATATGTACAAAATACAATATGCTCCTAAAATAAGGTTGTTTTCTACCAAATTGGTTCCATTCAACCGCAAAGTCATCCCTATCATCATACCCCTCCATGGGATTTCATAAATGCAAATTGTTATGATCAAATCGGACCCAGCCCATAGATGTCAACTACATAATTCTTTTAGTGAAGATTGATGCTAAAATTGACGAAATCCAACTTGTGTACATGATTTTTTTGGTGAATAAAAAATCAATGGTTGAACAAACACAAAAATTTGTGATTTAAAAATTAACATTTTTTCATTGAAAAAGATACAATCCAAGGGTTGACTCTTATTAAATTGACATTGCCGAATTCATCTTAAGGTTTATATATGACCAAAATTCAAAACAACTTTAAGATTTAAGAGGGGTGTGAAGATGTAGGATGCAGTTCAAGAAATTATGCAATTTTGGTGCTAGTAAAGACAGGACTGATGCCAATAAAAGGCTTTATTGGCACTGTAGATACACGTGTGTGTTACATTCTGGTGGGCTTAGGTTCAGATTTAAGGTTTAGGTAGGCTTGGGTTGGGTTTGGCCAGGTAAAAGGTCAAGTTCTGTTTACAAGTTCAAGTTTTGTTCTGATAAGCTTTAAAGAAAAATCAGATTCTCTTAAAATATAGCTTAATAAATACTGTAAAAATAGAAAATGGCTTAGGACGCATTTGGAAAGCTTGGGTTAAAATCTTAGGTTCAGGAGATTCGGGGTTACAAAAATATAATTCTGCAAAATTTTGGGTTTGTTTTAAATATGGATTCTGTTCAATTTTTTATAGAGCTTGAGAGAGTGAATTATTTTTTTTAAATAAAGAATAGAAAAATCCTAAAAATTAGGATTAGGCTAGGGACAAGTTAAAAAGGAATTGAGTAAAATTTTATAGTTTGGGTCATTTTAGTTTGAAAATTAAAATTCGGCAAAATTAAGACACAAGTTTGGGTCAGGTCGGTTTTAAATTAGTTTTTGTGCAAAACATATTCTAGTGTCAGATTTAATTCTCTTTAGGGAAAGAATTAAGATCCGATTTTTAGAAGGTTGATTAAGTACACGTATGGATGTCTAGGGTTAATTTTGTACATCTAAACTTGGTGCACATTATTTTTAAGTTAGGTTATTTTTTGAAAGTCGCAGCAATAGAATATTGTTTCTAGAATTGAGTTTGGTGAGAGGTTTCAGCTTAGAAAGGTTTATGAAAATGGGTCTTAAAGATTTATATGGTTTTGGGAGGATGTCCTAAGGTTTGAAAGATGTCTAATCCATTTGAGAATGCTCAAGAACCACGTTAGATAGCTAACACATAGGTGCATCTACACTAAAAATTCTAGATTTAAATTCATTGTATATTGATCATGATAGAGTTTACATTAACCTATAAATTTTGTCCATGCAGTTTCGAATTTGAAACTCTTGTTTGCATACATGTCATGATTCAAAAAATAAACCAGTTGAACAAGAATGGGTTTTAGAGCTGGACCAAATAGACAGACATCTTGTTAGAGTAGAGTGTGTGGGAGTAATGAAGCTATGTGGTTGTACCTTTACGTGTGAGCATGTGTTGATTCATATGCTGCAATTTTATATTATAATGCTAAAATAAATTGCATACTTTATTGATATGTTTGTATGATGATATGATATGCAGCATGAAGTTATGATATGCAATATGATGTCATTTATCTATTTTGATGATTTATGTTATGGTTATGTGCTCTGAGACATGAATTGTATGTTTGCACATGTGAATGCTTATGTATAAGCGAGTGGTTAAAGAAACCTATTTAGTATTATGAGAGCATGAATTTGATATATTGCATATGCTTATATTTGATGTGTTGTAAGACATGAGAATGCATGCTTGCATGTGTTGATGAATGGATTTGTGGTTCAAAGAACCAATGTTGTTCCATGAGTGTATGAATGCATGCATATGTAGCACGTGATGTTATTGTTTTGTAAGGCATGAAAAGCATGCATGCATATATGATTACTTATATATGGGCAAGGGGTTGATGAAAACTCATGGGGTGTTGAAAGTGCATCAAGTTATGAAAATAAATGCATACATGCAAACAAAATAATTTGAGATCGCCTTCACAGGCAAGATGCTCAACTAGTTTAAAGACACCGAAGCATACTGAATAAGTTATGAATATGATTGAGCAAATAAAATTATGTAACTACCAAGATGAGTAATATGATGCTCATGCTTGAAGGGCAATGTTGAGAGTTGCCCTAGAGGGGTACTTGGTCCTTTAAGTCATGGGATGTCATATGGTTACATTTGATAAAAATACATGGAATATAGCTTTAATAAAAGCACTCAATAACCCATTCAAACTCAGGCTTACCTTAGAGAATGTATGTGGTACAAAACTTTGTTGTACCATATGTGTTTTTTAGAGCAATGCATCTCATTTTGTCTTCAGTCATCGAAGTTAGGGGGCAAGACTACCAATGTGTCCTAAGTGGTATGTTCATGTCTTTTGCAGAAGTGCTAGGATGCATGATCGAAATCTCGATCACTGGTTGGTTTTCTTTCGGTCACAAACTACAATTATACTGCGAGTACCCACAAGAGGGTAAGAAAAGAGAAACATAAAGTCTTAAATTTGATTATAGGCAAAAGCATTGAGAGATTGAGATGTTTTTGACTTTTTGAAATGATGGAATGAAATGAAGTGATGCCTTTTTCAGAAATGTGCCTTTGGAACTAAGATTGGGTATAGGATAGTTTATGTGTTCATCGAATGGGTTATGAGATTGCTCCATAAATCTGTGGGATAGCCTAAGGATATAATGTCCATCTATCTACAGGATGATCCTAAGATTGGGACATGGGTAGGCTTTCTTTAAGGGTTTGACTAGGGTTTCTATAAGAAACATGTTAAAAAATGCAATATGCATGAAATGCATAGAAAAATTATATAAAAAGTGCATAAAATATGCATGAAAGGTAGAAAAATAATCACTGAAGAGACCTCATGGAGGGTGAAAAGGCTTGTCATGTCATTCAACCTCTGACGACAAGTTATCGTGGCATTAAGGGGATCTGATAATGACAATTCATATTGTTGATGACACATGATTGTACTTTAAATCATGCCCTTTTTTCTCTAATGACAAGTCAATGTGTCGTTATAAAAACTTTCCAAATTGCTAATGACAATTAGACATGTCATTAAAGAACCTTCCTTTTTCTCAGACAACAAGTTGGATTGTCGGGTTTTCTTTTTGAAAACTTGCCTCAGGGACTGACAACAACTCATAAACCTATTGTTTTCATTGGTGACACCTAGCCCTCCTCTAACAACACCTTAAGTTATCGTTAGTGCCCTTTCAGAGATTTTAAAGAACCAAGGGCTTTCTTTTATTTCAGAATATCAATAAGCCTCCTTTAGTCCTTTTCCTCACTATCTTTCTCTCTTTTGAACCATGGTGATGATTTGGAAAGATAATGTCTTTCCTCACTTCAATGTCTTGGGGCTGACTCATGAGTACTATCGCATGGAGGATGGGGATGTAAAGCTTTTTTTCCTTTGCGTCTATTTTGTTTTTTCCTCTGACACTATTTTTTCTTTTTCTTTGGGTGTAGAATTCAAAGAACATTGTTCCCTCTATCACTCCTTCTTCTTGGTTCATTGATTGAGTGCATGTATTCAAGCTTTATCACGACAAATGCTTGATTGTATTCAACTTGTTGTTAGTTGCTTGACTTTGCGCTTTTAAAGTGAATGGCTATCTTATTTCGGCACTTGCAAAAAGATGAAATATGTGCACCAATACATTCTGGCTTCTGATGGGGAAGCTCAGGATCACTTTGGATGAGTGCATTGTTATTTTGAGGCTTACTTCTTTGCCACAAGGTAAGACTCTCCAAAATCAGTTTTTCTTAAAATGTCCTCCCCATGATGAGCAAACGACTTTACAAAATTTGACTGGTGGAGCACAATGGCCATGCAAGGACCATGATAGGGTCTCATGCATGTCACTAAGATCCTTGTGGGAGGCATACCATAACTTCACTGATAATAAAAACCTATCTGAACAATGCTTGGCAAGGCTGAGAGGTAGTTTCACCCTATGCTTGGCTTTCTTTATTATTTTTTGTGAGACTCGAGAGCTTATGGACCCTTGACATGCACATCTTCTAAAGAATTGGTTCTGCCATGACAAACACCTTTCATTGGGCATGGTTGCTCTAGCTTGTCTATAGAGGGGGGCTGGGCTCATTTACATATTACCAAGACAAGGGCTTTATCGGCAGTAAAGACCTTCTAGAGATCAGGTTTTACTAGCACATCCCAAATCTTTGGCCACCTTAAGTTCTTATGATGAGGAATTTGCTAGAGAACTATGTTGACTTTACGAGATCCTAGAAGCATTGGTCTGTGAAGATTTTTATCGAAGGCTGATTAATGACTTGAAGAGTGAGTCCATCACTTGAGATATCTTGCCAATTTCCACCTTTGGTCTGCCCAAGTTTACAATATTGGTCCCCTGAAAGGTTTTCTGGTTGGCGGGACCTTACTATAGGACCTGTATCGCTTTAATCAATGTCTGCGCTAATTTTCGCAGATTCAAGAGACCATGAACAATAGGACTTCTGAAGACAAGCTGAAGGAGGTGAATCTCGATTCTAATGAGTGGATCACATAGAGGTGATCCACTGCCACAACAACCTTAAAGATGATGAGCAACCATAGATAGGGATGGCAATGGACCGAGACGGGGGGCGGGGGACAAGGTCTGCATCCCCGCCCCATCTCAAAATCCTGCCCTCCATCCCCACACGGGTTTTGATTTTAACCTCCATCTCCTCTTCATGTCTTCCATCTCTGGTCCAAGCGGGGCGAGGTGGGGCAGGGCCCTGTTTCCTCTCGGTCCACTATCATCACTAAGAAGGATTGGGGATGGGGTGGGGCGCGGCAAGGCAGGGATCAGGACGGAGACCGTCCCCGCACAGGTTTTTATTTTAACCTTCATCCCTGCCTCCATCCCCTTTTCATGTCTTCCATCCCCAGTCCAAACGGAGTGAGGCGGGGCAGGGTGTCGCTTCCCTCCGGTCCACTATCATCCCTAACCATAGACACTCAAAACAGAGTGTGGAATGTCACCCAACATTTACAACCACTAACCCTGCCTCCCTGTGGGTCCCACTTGTACTGAGCTACAAGAGAGGGGGCCAGTTATCACAATGTTTGACGAAGACGAGAGGCTGATGGATTGGGTTTTGATTATTTCAACATTAGATATATGGAATGATATTTTTTTTATTTTTGTTGGCCGGCCGCTCTTTCATTCCACAAGTTATTTTCTTATATTGAGGATGATTCGTGCATGTTCTAGCAAGCTATTATTTCCTTATATCATATTTAACTGACTTTTAACTATTTATTACGAGAAAATAAAAATCGTTTTCTTAAGTGTATATTGGTGTTGATGAGCAGCTCCGACTGTCTAGCAGAATAAACGTCTGCAGTGAGCGTATTAGGCATTACTTGACATGTAAACTATCGAGGTAGTAATTATAATAAATAGCTGCAATGTATGACAATGGAACCTAATAAAAAAATTTACACGAAACGGCAAAGCCTTTCCAGTCAACAACAGTAAACTAATTTACAGAACACAAAAACTGTGGATATACACCAGGTTGAGTTTTGACACCACAAAACCTCTCTCTCTCTCTTTCACACACACACACACACACACACACACACACACACACACACACACATATATATATATATATAATCGATGTTGATTGGCGCCATTCCTTTTCTAACAAACAAAATTTTCATCGGTCTAACTTTACACATTGGATTTTTATCATTTATTTAGCAAGCGGCATATTTTAAATTATGAATCTTGGATATTTAGATATGTTTTTGAAAGCACCAACATTCAATGGCCCATAGTACTTTGTATTGTAAAGTTTTAAATGCATTATGAGCGCTCAATTTTTTACATTTTGAAAAATATATCTAGATGTCGTAAAATCTTCATATAAATAAAATTTCTTACTAAATAAATTATAAAAAATAAATATGTAAGACCTGATGAAATGCTCAAACATTAGAGAAAGAGAGTTGTTCAATCGTCATTGGTTGTAGATTTGGGCCTTCTTTTAGTTGGATGGTCCCCCTTCCTTTTATATATATTAATTGTTGCTAATGAAGGTAAGGAACGAATGAGCTAGAAATCTTAAGTATAAGTTGTATCTGACTCAATTTAACCACATAGATGTGTTCAACGTGTTTTGTTTGCTATGGATCAAGCCTTGGATCTTCTTTATCTTTTGAGTTATAAAATTTTGGCACATTATGGGGCTGTTGATTCTTGAACTCCTTTAAAAACATAATTACTTGTCATAATCACATGATTTAAAAAGTGTTTTAGATCACATCTAACATTTGATCTATAAATAATTGAAATTTTTTGAAGAAAAGAGTGATTTTGACTCATTAGTTTCTTACCTTCATTAGTAGTCAATATTTACCCATATATATACACACATATAACCTATTTTTTTATTTTTTCACTTTTTTTTGTACATCAGGTGGTCTATATAACTTTTGTAGTAGAAAATAGGTTTTGGATAATGTTTTCACAATATATAATTTGGTTTTTCCATGGACTTAAAATTCAACAACTCACAATGTGCCAAAGTTTTTTTTGACTAAAAAGGGTCATATTTTTACATAAATAAAATAGATGATTACCATGCTGATACCAGGACAGTTCAAGTGGATACAATTTGTATCTATAATTTTTTAATTAGTTAATATATATATATATATATATATATATATATATATATATATATATATATAGAGAGAGAGAGAGAGAGAGAGAAATATTGGTTGTACTTTAGAGTACCATACTCTCTTAGCTAAATCCCATATGTGCAAGTTTTATTTCATCAATTTGACTCCATAGATGCATCAACCATGGTTCACTAAGAATTAACCTTTTGATTGAAAAGTTTCAATGTAATAATCTGATTTTTTTCAATCGTGAAGTTTGTATGCATTGTGGACCATTGAATTATGAACCTTTTAAAAAATCTGCTGCTTACACAATTTTTAACTAACCAAACAAACCATATACATCACATATGCGGTGCTTAATATATAAAAAAAACTAAGTGTGACCGCATGTACACTCAAAGATAATGAGAAGTGTGTTAGAGTGTTAGGAACCGTCTCGTGAGTGTCATCTGAATGGGAGGGTCTGAATGAGCGCCACATATATAAGCACGTGGGGCTCGTAATTCCGTGTATGTTGGCATCACTTAGCATTGAAGTCTGGTGCGGTTGCAAAGACTTAAGTATCCTTTCTTGCTATTCTCGTCATGAAATGACGGTTCGAGAAAATGAGAAAAATGTTCATTCAAAAAAAGGAAAACGACGGTTCAAGAAAAGGACAAAAATGTTCTCCATCCAGAAAGTCGAGTATGATGTTAACTCTTCAAAGTCCAAACAGCCAAACGAACCTGAAGCGCTCTCTCTTTCTTTTCTGTTTGAACTTTCCGTCATCATCTTCTTCTTTTTCCTTCTCCATGAAACACTGCAAAACCCTTTTTTTCTCTTTCTCTAGAGAAGAAATGAAAGGAGGCAAAGAGCTGGTGATCTGATGGCAATCATCGTCCTCTTCCTGCTAACAGTGGCCGGAATGTTGCTCTCTTCCAGTGGGCAACCGACTACGGCGGCTCCTCTGCCGCCTTCGAGTGACACCTACAACAGAATCTTCCTTCAGTACACCTACAACAGAGTCTTTTAAGTACAATTCATTTATCCCTACGTCGGCAAAACTTCCGATCAGGGCTATGCCTTCCAGGCCACTCTGACGCTGCTCAACACGGGCGTTCGCACCCTCCAGTCCTGACGAGCATTCATCGGGTTCTGGTACCGTGAGGTACTTATCTCGTCCTTTGGCGCCGTGTTCTCCGACAGGACCTACCTCCCCATCAATATCGGGAATGTCATGTTTCTCTCCGGCTTCCCCATTACGAACCTCAAGACTGCCATTGGGACGGTTGGCGACTACAGCCTGATCACGGCGAAGATCGTGCTCAAGGAGGCGGAGTTCGCCATCGCGATTTATGATTTACACACAGTAGCGATTTATGAAAATCGCGTAGCAAAAAAAAAATGGCAAATCCCTACACGATATTCGTAAATCGCTAAATCGTGTTGAAAAAAAAAAGGCAAATCGCATAGCAAAAAAAAAATTGTCTTTTTCTAGAATCATCGTTTCATGACACCAATGACGGAAAAGGGTGTTACGAAAACTGTGAGCGAGAAACAACTGAAGGAAACAATAAACAAGAACGATCAAACAAAACACGACACAAATTTATGTGGAAAAATCTCCCCTCAAATCTTAGAGGGAGTAAAAAATTATGGTCGCCCAGAGGAAAAACTTTATTGCTCTTTTTTGACAGTTACAAGAAGAAAAACAAAGAAAGAATTTATACAAGGCCCAAAAAAAATTTCTTCTGGGGGGCGCTGCCCCCCAAAGACCCCGCCAGAGGCGGCCCCTTACACCCTCCCACCTGCTGAACGCACAGCGGGACCCACACCGGAGGAAACCCCCGGACCCCCCTTCCTGTAAGGACAAAAACTCTGAATCAAGATTCACAACTCATCAAGTTAAACCATGCTTAATGAAGCATTGTAGGATCGTCTACTGGATGTGCACAGAGGCAGAAAGAGAAGGGAGAGAGAGAAAGTTGATGTTCATGGCTTTTCGGGGGATTCTTTTCTCCAATAATCCTGCAGTGCAGGGACTGGATCTTAAATAACTATATCCGAGTATTTAAGTCTTTGCAATCCTTTCTTTTCTAGAATCATCATTTTATGGCCCCAATGGCGAGAAGGGTGCTTAAGTTTTTTCAACAGACTACGCTAACTAATGTTCACAAACACGTACTTACTACATAGGTACATAGGTGGCCCTCGTTGGGGACCCCCGCAAAAAAGGTATGGGTATTCCCGCTACGAAACACTCTCTCTCTCTCTGACCCACCGGTTTCTTGGCACGGGGGGAGGCACCAAACGGATGTATGGGGAGGGCAATCAACGTCGAGGAGGCCGAAGCTCACCTGAGACTCCTTGAACTCCATGTCGCAGAAGAAGAGTTAGGTCTCGGACTCCTGGCCTCTTGTTCTTGATGAAGGCGGCGACAACAAGGGAGAATCCAGAGTGAAGCTGCTGGAGATGGAACTTGGGCTTGTCGTGGAGTTGGATAGCTTCGAAGAACATGAGGAGGGAGTAGGGGTGAGGGGTGGGCGGAGAGAGGAGGAACCGGAGAAGGGTGTGGTCGTCGAGATGGATGATGCCCGAAGGGGACGGCCGCTGCAGTGCAAGAAGGTTGGGGACCAGATCAGTGTCGGATTCTGGCGAAATTTTGGGCAGCCATGGAAAATTAGATTCATCTCCAAGCATGCCTGGAGTGCATCAGGGAAGACACCTTGAAAAGGTGAAAGGGAGGACAAATGAAGATATCACTTATGAGGGGAAAAGTTTGAGAGGTCAAACTGTTAGAACTGAAGAGATAAAAACAGAGTCTCTGGATTTTGCTGGACCAAAAATCCTTGCAGAGCTCAAGAGTGCAAAGGTTTCTGAGATCCATGAAGAGCAGAATTCTGTTTCAGCAAACAGATAGGCGTTAAGGAGTCAAGTTGTCCATGGGGAAGCTGAGAAGAATATGAGGCTGAAAAAGTGTTCAAGCCAAGACCCCAATGCTTTGCTTTGATTTGAGGGCCCAAAACCTCTCAGTGAGATCCTTAAGAAAAAGCGAGAACTGGTTCTAGGAACATGAGTGATTCGAAGAAAGAAGATAAAGAGAGACAGATGGAAAAAAGACATGGCAACTCTGATGTTACAGATTTACAGACCCCGATGGTTCAGCCTTTAAAGCTCAAGAAAGAGTCTAACCAGGGTAGCCATAGTTCTGCCAGTGATGGAAAGATTGAAGATAAATTGGATTCAACAAATGAAGCCTACCCATTTCAAAATGATGAACCGCCAACAGAAGTGGGTTATAATGCCAAGGCAGAAGATGCATTGATGTTGGATACTGAAGACCAAGTTGTGGAAAATCTAAAGAGGGACAAAGAAACAGAAGATGCAGAAAATCCAGATGCAGTGGATGGGGATGACTTTGCAAGAAAGTTGGGTGTTATGTTCTCATAAGTTAATTGTTTTGGCAAAGTTGCCAGAGTTACTCTTTATATTTGTTGTTGGAATGCCACCAAAATGTTTTTGCATGTCTGGTATAGAAAAGAAGTGTTTGTAGGATCTATGTATAGCAGAAGAGGCGTTTTCTAGTATTTTAACTGCTTAGGATGTTGCAGGCACCTAAGGCAAGGTGCTTCAATTGCATAATTGTTTTATACTGCTTCCTTGAAAATTTTAATCGTATTACAGAGCAGATCAGATACTTTAAGAATTATTCTGACCAGTGTTATAAAAAATGCCCCTTGAGGCACAAAAGGCACGCCTCGCCTTAAGGCACGGCCCTCTGTGCCTCAAGGCACAAATTTTTTTTTTTACAACAAGATTTCTGAGACATAATCAACAAGATTTTTTTAGGTTAATCTCATATATTTTCCAGTTATTTTAGTTATGTAATCAGTTTCTTAGTATATTACTATATTTTAACTTTTGTTGGTTAATCTCGTATATTTTTCAGTTATTTCAGTTATATAATTAGTTTTTTAATATATTTTAACTTTTGTTGGTTAATCTCATATATTTTTCAGTTATATAATCAGTTTTTTAGTTACTTTTATATGTTAATATCATATTTTTTAGAATAATCTCATATATTTTAACTTTTGTAGGTTAATCTCATATATTTTCTAGTTATTTCAGTTATGTAATCAGTTTCTTAGTATATTTTAACTTTTGTTGGTTACTCTCATATATTTTCCAGTTATATAATCAGTTTTTTAATTAGTTTTATATGTTAATCTTATATTTTTTAGAATAATCTCATATATTCTAACTTTTGTAGGTTAATCTCATATATTTTTCAATTATTTCAGTTATGTAATCAGTTTCTTAGTATATTTTAACTTTTGTTGGTTAATCTCAAATATTTTTGAGTTATGTAATCAGTTTTTAGTTACTTTTATATGTTAATCTCATATTTTTTAGAATAATCTCATATATTTTAGCTTTTGTGGGTTAATCTCATATATTTTTCAGTTATTTCAATTATGTAATCAGTTTCTTAGTATATTTTATCTTTTGTTGGTTAATCTCATATATTTTTCAGTTATGTAATCAGTTTTTTAGTTACTTTTATATGTTAATCTCATATATTTTAACTTTTGTTAGTTAATCTCATATATTTTCCAATTATGTAATCAGTTTCTTAGTATATTTTATCTTTTTTTGGTTAATCTCATATTTTTTAGAATAATCTCATATATTTTAACTTTTGTAGGTTAATCTCATATATTTTCTAGTTATTTCAGTTTCTTAGTATATTTTAACTTTTTTTTGTTAATCTCATATATTTTCCAGTTATGTAATAAGTTTTTAGTTACTTTTATATGTTAATCTCATATATTTTAGTACTTATTTGAGATTTTCTATTTCTTATTGGTTGTTATTTCATTAATAAAGTATTTATTTATTTATTTGTATTTTTAGATATTTTTTTATAATTTTTTTAAAGTTTTCAAAAGAAAATTTTGAGGCTTACGCTTTATGCCTCAAGGCTACGCCTCGCCTCGGTTTTTGGTGGAGCGCCTCGCTACGCCTCAATGCTTTTCACAACACTGATTCTGACCATATATGCATCATAAATCAAAATCGTGGGCATTGCTTGGGTTATATGATGTGTTATAGTTGGCTGTTTAACTATGGGTTGTTGGTGATTTAATTCAAAGTCTATGTATTTTTGTGTTTATTGGAACTTTAGGAAGCATTAGGCAGAGTGTTTTGTGAGAATTGATGGTGTATACGTTGTTTTCCTTTTTTTCAGTCATTATAAAGGTCACTTTATGTTGAGCATGGTTACTATGTTATGATCAATGAGTCCAGATCACCTTAGGCATCCTCATTATCTATCATCTAGTTTTTAAAAAGAACTTAATATAGTTTCTCCTTTGGCTGTGCATTCATTTAATAAAAAAAAAAAATGGTCAAATTTTTGGGTCGCTACAACATCTATCTATATGGCTATTACATTTAGTTAAAGTGGAGCCCCCCAGTCGATTCTACATCATCATCATTCATAACAAGAACGAGTTTTCAAATGATCAACTGTAGCACTCATGAACAACTTGTGAAGTTTTGATTTTCTATACTACTCGTACCATAAGATGCATTTACCGAAAAAATTCCGACATTCTTTCACAAAATGAATGAATGATAATATATTGCATTCATTATATTCTTTCACAAAATGAAGTCGCTTATTCATTACATTCATTTTATTCTTTCACAAAATTATTGTTTTTCATTGTCTCTTTGATGAAGAGAAAACATAGTATGTGCAAAGATACTTCCATCTCTTGGGCATTAAGAACATTGCATCTTTGATAAAGAAAAAATATAGTATACCATCATTGATTCTACATTCTATATTGTTTTCTTGATTTTTCCTATCACACCCATACCATATGATCAAACACTAATTGTGAAATACGTCAACTCTATGTTGATGAAAAGAAAATAGAGTATACCATCAATTCTACATCATTATCATCTGACACATCTATCTGTCTTTCACAATTTGTTAAAGTAGAACCCTCCCATCGATTTTATATCATCAGCATTCATGATAAGAATATATTTTTAAATGATCAACTGCAACACTCATGAACAACTTGTGAGCTTTTGGTTTTCTATACCACTCATACCATAAGATGCACTTATCGAAAAAACTTATTTACATTCTTTTACAAAATGAATAAATGGTAATACATTGCATTCATTCTATTCTTTCATAATAAAATCGCTCATACATTGCATTCATTTCATTCTTTCACAAGAATGTTGTTTCTCACTGCTTCTTTGATGAAAAAAAAATATAGTATGTGCAGAGGTACCTTCATCTCTTGGGCCTTAAGAATGTTGCATATCATTGCATCTTTAATAAGGAGAAAACACAGTATACCATCATTGATTTTACACTCTATATTGTTCTCTTGATTTTTCCTATCTCACCCATATCATGTGATCAAACACTGATTGTGAAATACGTTGACTCTATATTGATGAGAAGAAAATATAGTATACCATCGATTATACATCATCATCGGCCAACACATCTATCTGGCTATCACAGTTCGTTAAAGTGGAATTCCTCCTTTCCATCGATTCTACATCATCATCATTCATGATAAAAATGGGTTTTCAGATGATCAACTGCAGCACTCGTGAACAACTTGTGAACTTTTGGTTTTTTATACCACCCGTATCATAAGATACACTTACCGAAAAAACTCATTGACATTCTTTCACAAAATAAATGAATGATAATATATTGCAATCAATATGTTCTTTCACAAAATGAAGTCACTTATACATTCCATTCATTTTATTCTTTCACAAAGATGTTGTTTCGCACTAGCTCTTTGATGGGGAAAAACATAGTATATGCAAAGGTACCTCTATTTGTTGGGCCTTAAGAATGTTGCATATTACTGCATCTTTGATGAGGAGAAAACACAATATACTATCATTAGTTGTACACGTATTGTTCTCTTAATTTTTTTATCCCACTCATACTATGTGATCAAACACTGATTGTGAAATACGTTGACTTGATATTGATGGAAAGAAAATACAATATACTATCGATTCTACATCATCATCGTCTAACACATCTATTTGGCTATCATAGCTCGTTAAAGTAGAACCCTCTATTGATTCTATATCATCACTATTCATGATGAGAACAGTCGCAAACAACTTGTGAACTTTTGGTTTTCTATACCACCCATACCATAAGATGCACTTACCAAAAAAACTCATCGACATTCTTTTATAAAATGAATGAATGACAAAACATTGCATTCATTATATTCTTTTACAAAATAAAGTCGCCCATACATTGCATTTATTTCATTCTTTCATAAGAATATTGCTTCTCACTGCCGCTTTGATGGGGAGAAAACATAATATGTGCAGAGGTACCTCCATCTCTTGAGATTTAAAAATGTTGAATTTCACCGCATCTTTGACGATGAGAAAATACAATATACCATCATTGATTCTACACTTTGCATTGTTCTGTTGATTTTTCCTAGCTCACTCATACCATTTGATCAAACATTGATTGTGAAATATGATGACTCTATATTGATGGAAAGAAAATAAATTATATCATTGATTCTACATTATCATTGTCCAACACATCTATTTAGCTATCACAGTTCGTTAAAGTAGACCCCCCCCCCCCCACCCCCATCAATTATATATGATCATCATTCATGATGAGAACAACTTTTCAAATGATCAACTGAAACACTCATGAACATGTGAACTTTTGGTTTTCTATACCAGCTATACCATAAGATGCACTTACCAAAAAAACTCATTGACATTCTTTCACAAAATGAATGAATGGTAATACATTGCATTCATTATATTCTTTCACAAAATGAAGTTGCTCATACATTGCATTTATTTCATTCTTTCATAAGAATGTTGCTTCTCAATGCCTCTTTGATTAGGAGAAAACATAGTATCTGCAAAGGTATATCCATCTCTTAGGCCTTAAGAATGTTACATATCACAACATCTTTAACGAGGATAAGACATAGTATACCATCATTGATTTTACACTATGTATTGTTCTCTTGATTTTTCCTATCACACTCATACTATGTGATGAAGAAAATAGAGTATACCATTGATTATATATCATCATCGTCCAATACATCTATCTGGCTATCACAGTTTGTTAAACTCCTCATCATTTCTATATCATAAGCATTCATGATGAGAATAGGTTTTCAAATGATCAACCGCAGTACTCACGAATAACTTGTGAACTTTTGATTTTCTATACCACCCATACCATAAGATGCACTTACCGAAAAAACTCATTGGCATTCTTTTACAAAATGAATGAATGGTAATACATTGCATTCATTATATTCTTTCATAAAATGAAGTCTCTCAAACATTTCATTCATTTAATTTTTTCACAAAAATGTTGTTTCTCACTGCCTCTTTGATAAGAAGAAAACAGAGTATGTGCAGAGGTATATCCATCTCTTATTCCTTAAGAATGCTACATATCACCACATCTTTGATGGAGAGAAAATACAGTATACCATTGTTGATTCTATATTCAATGTTGTTCTCCTAAATTTTTTTATCACACTCATACCATGTGATCAAATGTTGACTATGAGATATGTCGACTCTTTGTTGATGGAGAGAAAATACAGTATACCATTGATTCTACATCATCCAATATATTATCTGGCTATCACAATTCGTTAAAGCAGAGGCCCGCAATCAATTCTACATCATCGTTTATGATGAGAACAGGTTTTCAGATGATCAACTGCTTGCAGACTTTTGATTTTTTATCCCACCCATACCATAAGATGTGCTTACCAAAAAAGCTCACCATCGATGATTTTTTGTTGATCTCATCGCTGATGCTTGGCCCTGGAAAAATGACCATAAATTTTCACCGGTTGAAGACCACAAAAACCCTAGCTTTGCTTTAATGCTATGCTTGTACAAAAATTCGTAAATTCAAAAAAAAAAATTGCATCACCTCAGGAGAAACTACGTAATTTTCGCAAACCTTTCAAGAATTTCACAACCACCGACGTGAAACTCTTAACGGAATTTGCACTCTAATTGCCTCTCTCTCTCTCTCTCTCTCTCTCTCTCTCTCTATATATATATATATATATATATATATATATATATATATATATATATATATATATATATATACAAGTAAATTCGAAGAAAAAAATGAAATCTCACATCGCTTAAAGTCGACATGCATAAGTCAATGAATTTTGTAAACTTTTCATGAATTTTACATCAAAAGTAGACTTTGTAACAACCAACGCGAAACTCTTACGAAATTCGCAGTCTAATCACCTATATGTACACGTAAATTTGCACACTAAAACGGAATTTTGCATGTGAAAGTTCATGAATTTCATAAAAGATGAATTCTTTATCGATAGACAAACTTTCGCAACTACCAATGCAAAACTCTCGATGAAATTCGCAAGGAATTTTTGCAAGTATCGTGATTTTCATACCATTTGTGTAAAATATGTGATTTTTGCAAAAAATCATGTGAATTTTGTTTTTAATGAGATTTAGCGAGATCGACAGCGATTGATAAGGGTAAAAAGGTTCTAAAAAAAGTAAAAAACCTGCAAAAATGGTTATAAAGTTGATTTTGGCAAATTGTGAGGCTTTTTGGAAAATGTGTCAAATTGTTGTACAGTATAATCATTTTCCGTTACTTTAAACACAACATTTAGGTACTCAAAGCCTTTGGTTACATTACACATTGGCAAACATATTTTGCTGAAACTGATAAACTGGCATTTATATGCAGTATTCTATTTATTTACACACGCAGGCTAATTGAAAGTCTAGGTCCCGTCTGTTTTCCGGAGTGCGACAAGACTTCTGCTCTTACCCACTGAGTTAAGGTATGGATTATTTGTAAAATACGTCTCCTGCTGCAAGCACTTGGCGAAGATTGTTCCACGACTAAAATATTATGCATATAATTTGGTTTTATTGAAAGTAAAGTGCTTACCTGATTATATTATGCATATAAACCCAATGTAGTGTTATTGATCCCAAGATAATCTAATTAAATAACTAAAGATTATCCGTTTCTGCATTGAAATTGGATGGATATAATTCCACCTGCGCAAGTTCCAATAAATGTAGAGGTTTGTTCATGAACTCGGACATAGCCAACAAATTCTTGGGCACCAGTGATTTATGTTTGGCTTTGTGAGGCTGAGAGTTATTTATGTTTGGCTTAGCTGTTACAAGACAAATTTCCCAGTCAGCTCGAGATCAATTTGATGCATACTCCATGACAAACCGAGTCTCAAAGCCAGGCACCAGTTAGGCAATATCCAAGACTTTGTGATTCTATATCCAGTTCACATACAACCCCACACAAAACAAACTAAATCTTACCCATAGATCCAGTTCAGCTAATCATATTCCTCGGTGAGGGTTTTCCTTCATCATAAGAAAAAAAACAGGCTGGCCTAACCCTTGAGAGACATAATGCACTTGAATTTTTTTTTGAAAGAACACAATGCACTTGAATTACTTGGCCTATTCTTCCTGGTCAAAATTCATGCAACAAACTAGTCAAAGTAGACTTCGTAATCACTAACCACACTCATGGCCCACGTCCCAAACCAAATCCCCAGTCAGACATTGTTTCAGGAAAAAAAAAGGCGCTTGGGCTAAATATTAAGCCTATCTTTGTCAAAGCCCTAATTTCCTACTAAAAAGTCCAGATCTTGATGAAATTTTGAAAATGAAAAGAAAAAGGAAAACAGCATGCCGCTATTCAATTGTAAAGGGGTTTGATGATGATGACTTTATTTGATAATCTGATATTCATTCTGAATACAGGTTGTGGCTTTGCACAAGCTACTTCAAACAGCCAAGCCAGTCTCAAGGCACTAGAAAAGAGAAATATGCTGGGTGTGAACAATCATCCAAAAAGCAAGGGAATTTGTTTTGTTGTCTTGTCTGCCCATACGATTGACCTGCAAAAAGAGAACAAGAAATAGAACTGAAATACCCAATATTCTACAAGCTCAACGAGGAACTTATTTGATTTTTAGTGGCGTCCAGTTCTTGCGTTCACAGAACAAATGAATGTTTTTCCACAATTGCCCTTTTTCCCTTCTCCCTTTTATTTTGGTGGGGGGCAAGGGAAAACCCTTCCATCACCAACCACACATTGGGAGGCCTCCGATTGGTAAAACCCTTGAGGTGCCCCCATCTCCAGTGACAAACCAAAGTTGCCCCTAACCAAGGAGGAGGAGCCCTGGGTAATTGCTTGTTGAGAAATGACAATGAAAGAATTCATCCAAAAAGCAGAAAAAAAAAAGTGAAAAGATCAGGTGCAATATGATTGCACAAATATTTGTGCATTAAGCACCTGATCACCTTCCATCTTGGGGACACGGCCTGTCAGTTGTGGGGCCCAAGGCCTGATGGAGGGCAACCAGGTGCTTAATGCACAAATATTTGTACAATGATATCGCACCCGGACTAAAAAAAAAGGACATGATAAATAATCTGTTGGCATGTTTAACCTGCAATAAGCAAACAGCAGTACTACCACAGCTTGTTGAATAGCGAACGCTGGACAGAAAATCTTGGTAATAACATATACTAGAAACAATTCTACCGACAAACAAAGTCTCTACGGTAAGATTATCATGTTAATAATCTTAAATATCTATAGTCTTTCTGAGAGATGCTGAAACTAAACTTGATGGTGGAGGTGAATACTCTTCGAAAAATTTTATTATCTTAAAAATAATTGAATCAACCAAAAAGTATCGTGTCTCACACCTCGTAGCAAAATGGTATTGCTGAAAGAACACCATATTGTTGAGAGTGCATTCACTATGATACATGTGAGTGATGTTCCCCTTTATCTTTGGATGGAAGCTTTTCATTCAACTATGCACATTATAAAGCCAATGAAGATTTTGAGTCATAAATCTCCTTACAACACTTCATGTTGATAAAACATTCAGAAATAAATTTGAAGTCAGAGATTATGTTTGCAAATTTGTTGGCTATGCTGATGATTATAAGGAGTTTAGGTGTTATGATGTCAAAAATAAATGCATGAGCATCTCTACGAATGTTATATTTGATAAAACTTGTTTCGAGTATGACTCTAGTGCAGATTAGAGATAGAAGAACGTAGACTATTACTAGCTGAAGATTTGAATGTTGATAAAATTCAAGCATTTGCAGATTATCTTTCAAGGTAACAAGGATGATTCAAAGAACGCGTGGTGTATACAAGAAGAGATAAACGTGCAATGGGTAGCATAAGACATGTGTAGCCATTAGAAGAAGGAGATAATGCAGATGACATTATGAGTCAGCCCCAAATATGCCATAATTAAGGAGATCAGCTAGAGTTAGACATCATGTTGAAAGATGAGTCAGTTATGAGAGTTTCAAGCGTGGATCACCAAGTCTTATGCAAATTGAAAAATAGGAGGAACCGGTTTCTTATACTCAAGCAGCCCAAAATAAAAGGCGGATTGAAGTGATCAATGAAGAAATCAGAGCTTTGCATGAACGTCAAACATGAGAAGTAGTAAAAAGGCCACCCGACAAGAATATGGTAGGATCAAAATTGGCTTATAAAATTAACTATAAACCTGATGAAAATATAGGGAGATATAAAGCATGATTAGTAGCAAAGGGTTTCACACAAGATCATGGCATGGATTACGAAAAAATCTTCAGTACAATGGTGAAGTTGGGAATCATTCGGATTATTGTATCGCTAGCTATCAATCATGGTTGGGTGTTGAATCAACTTGATATGGAAAATGTGTTCCTCCATGGACATCTAAAGGAGGAAGTTTATATGGAGCAGCCACCTGGTTATAGTGAAAGTGATCCCAAGTCATTACGTGTATAGATTAAAGAGAAGTATACACAGATTGACATAGGTTTCTCGCTCTTGGTTTGAGAGATTTCTTCAGAGATTCGGAAGCATGGATTTTATAGATCACCTCTCGATCACTCTCTATTTATTCATAGAGGAAAACATTATATAATTGTTCTATTTATCTATGTGGATGATGATATTATTGTCACAAGTAGTTCAGAAAGGCATCTCAAAGAAATCAAAGAGGTGCTAAGTAGACGCTTTAAGATAAAAGACCTTGGCCTACTTAAGTATTTCTTGGGTGTTAAAGTAGATAGAAGAGAAGATGGGATGGTCTTAACCCAATATAAATACACAGTTGATCTCCTACATAAAACATGTATGAGTGATTGTAAGCATTTGCTAACTCCTATTTCATACATCAATGTCTCAGTGCAAGCAATGGAGACATATGAGGATCCCACAAAGTATAGTGGGAATGCTACAATATTTGCATTTACTCTACTAGATGTGACATATGTCATGAATCAAGTTTCTCAGTTTATGCATCAACCAAGGTCTGATCATATGAAAGATGTAAAAAAGATTTTGAGTTATCTGAAAATAACATTAGGTGATGGGTTGTTCTATAAGAGGTCACAAGGAGAAGACATTCTTGTTGAGTCATGAAAATGACCACCTCGATAAGTTTTGATTATTCCAAACATAAAAGAATCAAAGTACCAACTTATGCAGAAATGAACTCAAAGTGATGCACACAAGGATATTTTTTAAGAAGTTCTAATGAGGACATGAAGTTTGTTGAAAGGCTCAGACATGCTCAAAGGTCAGTAATGTAGAGGCTTGGACATGCTCAATGGACAACAAAGAAGGCGCGAATGTATTTTGTCTTGTTTTAGATCGTATGTAAAAGAGTCTGGAATTCTGTCTCAGACCTAGACATTTCTATTAGAATATGTCTAGATTAAGAAAATTATTTTTTTGACAAATTATTTTTTATTACAAAATTATATAATATATGTATTTTTGTTCACATGTTTTTATTTTAGATATTCTGATTCATGTGTTTATAATAAAAGAAAAAGAGAGAGATCTGTGTTCACGTGTTTAAAAAGAAATTCATTTTTTTAGGGAAAGATGTTTCTTTTTCAAAGGATTTTAAGAAAGACATTTTTTGGAGAATAAAATAATTTCTTAAGAGACATTGAAACAGTTTGAAAGAAGAAGGCGTTGAAGACATTTTGAAAAAAAAAAAGACAAAATTGAAAAAGACAAACAAATTGAAAAATACAAGTTTTAAGAGAGAAAGACCTTTTGAGTTTTCAGTGAAACAAATATTGAGAGAAACTACTTTTGATTTGTTTTAAGAGAAACCTTTTGGAAAAAGAGACGTTGAAACGGCTTTTAGATAGAGGTATTTGAGAATGACATTTTTTTATATGATATTTTTTAAAAGAGTAGTATTGAATTTTGAGAAAATCTGTTTTAGAAAAAGACGTTGAAGGCAGCTATCTTTTGAATTTTTTATTGTTAGAATTCAAAAGTTTATCTCATTTCTAAATTAACGTTGGAGAGTTATTGTGACTATTAAACCTTGGTCAGAAAATTTTCAAAATGACTTTAAGTCAGTTAACTTCTAAACTTTGTGTCTGTTAGACTTTAGTCAAATTTTTTTAAGACTGTTTTTCAAAACTGACATTGGGACAGTCAAAGGTTTGACTGTTGGAGCTTGGTCAGAAATTTTTCAAAAAGAAGTTTGGACAGGTTGTGACTGTTGGTGCTTGGTTAGAAAATTTTCAAAAAGACATTGGAAGGTTGTGATTGTTAGAGTGATGACCTTTCCTTCTCTTTAAATAGTCATTATGGTTCTTTTTTTTTAACAGTTAGATACAATTTTTTTAAGGAAAAAAAAATTATGTTCTCATTCTCACTGCAGTGCTGAAAACGTTATTGTGCTCCAACTCTATTTAGCCTACTATTTTCATTGAGAACTCAAGATTTCAAGGCTTATAGGATTTGGGTTGAAGTATTCAACTTCAACAACGGTTTCTAAAAGGTTTCTCTTGTTATGATAAACAACAAGTTTGATTTTTCTGTTTTATTCAGGCAGATATATTTCTTTGATGAGGGTGTTCGTCAAAGGTTGTGTATTGGCTTGATCTTGCGCCAGGTTAAGCAAGATTGGTTTAGTGAAATCTTAAGCGGGTTGCTTAAGAACTGGATGTAGGTCTGGGTTAGACTGAACCAGGATAATATAGTGTGTTACGTGTGGTTTATTTTCATTTGCAATTTTTTTTATTCTGCGATTATCCTTGAAGAGCACTATTCAGCCCCGCACTAGTGTTCGTTGCCTATCAATCCAAGGTTCGTCTAGAAGTGATCTAACCATCGAACTAGCAACCATGGAAACTGTTGGATCTTCACACAATTCACTGCAGGGCACTCCACCACCTGACCACCCTTCTTTGATGGCACAAACTATGGGTACTGGAAGAACAGAATGACGATATATCTTGTTCTATTATTACCCCAGTTTTGTATTTTATTGTATGTCATTGATGCAGGGGTATTTTTGTAACTGGAAATCATGTAACTGTTTAGTAATATATACAGCTATAACCCCACGACTTCCCACATTGGGAATCGTGAGTTTCAGCCCCTCTTTTCATCCTCTTCTCTTTCTCAACTACATAGGAGATCTGGAATCAAATCCGATGCGCATTCTTACATTTATCTTATTATGCATGGCTATGTGTCATGTGAATACATGAAATCTAGATACAGTTATACTCCACGCTTCTCAATATATATCTTACCTACATTAAAAAGGCATATGAAATGTGTTCCGCTAGAATGTCATTTCTATGAATATATTGAACGAATTATGATAAAGGCTCCACTGAAAATAGCTAGAACTATAACAAGAATTTGCAACAAACTGAATGGTGTTTTACAGAAACAGCACATGAAGAAACGATCAAAGAAAAAAGAAAAACTAGATTACACAAGCATGGGCGTGATTACCATGAGTAGATGAGGGAAACATGCAGTGTTCAAGACAGACCAGAAATGATAGTAGGAAAGCTCAAACTTTCGCACGCACGAGAAACCATCCATTGAAGCACTCCCTGGGGTAGACAGGGATATCGAAACCCATCAACCGGTCGAAAAAAACAAATCAAGATGAAAAACTTAAAACAATATCGAGCACCCTTATGGTCCCCATGTCATGATGACAATAATGCAGTGCATGCAGATACGCCTGCAACAATCTCAATCACCAAGAATAGCTAAAATTACTACCGGAGATCTACCAAATAATCGATCAAATTAAGTGACACACAGCACAAGAAGAAGCAAGAGGAAAAACAAACCATTCTGTGAATAAACCAAACAACATCGAATTTCAACAATTAACAGAAACCAAACACCACCAAGAAACCGATCAAAATCAAGATGGGGCAATCGCGCAAATGACACATACCCTTCAAAAGCACAAACTCCAATCGATCATTCCGAGGCCTTTGGACCTAACCATCAACACCCACAAAATGGAAAAAACCATCAAGAAAAATCGAAAAAACGGAACACCCACCGAATCCAAATTCGTGCAAAAACCAGAAATTTTTGCCGAAAAGGGGAAATGGGCATCGAAGAAAAGAAAAAGAGGACTACCGTGGAGCTCGAGGGGGCGGGCATCTTTGTTCCAGCCGACGCCGCGGGTGGCGTCAAGGTACTGCTGGACGAGGTGGCGGCACTTCTGGAGGTGGTTGACGCCTTCGATGCGGTAGCACCACTTGAGCTTCTCCCTGATGATCTTGGCGGTCTCGATGTGGATCCACTTCTCCCTCACGAGGTACTCCCTCTGCTCCAGGAACGCCACCGGGTCGGCGTACGGGTTGTTGGGGTCGAAGTCATCGGGCGGCCCCTCGTCGAATTTCACCCCGCCCTTCCTCACCATCTTCTTCTTCTTCTTCTTCTTCTTCTTCTTCCTCCCAACGTGAAGGAAAAATACTCAAACGACCCCTAAGGGTAGGATCCGAGAACTGGAAATATGAGGGAGAGAGAGAAAGAGAGAGTTAAGTGACGTCCATTTCAGCTGTCGCGTTTGGATAAAAGGTTCAAGGGAATTCACAACAGATTTCGGAGTTTGGGGATACGGGTTTGGTGAGATATCCGAATGGGAAGAATCCGTTTAGTTGGTTATGGGTTAGAACCATGGAACCTCAAATGAAAGCCCAGCAGAATGGGAAGATATAATGTTTGTTTGGCACAAATAAGAATCCTTCTCTCACCATTGTGGGACAGACTCATTTCTCATTTGTACCCATTTCTCACGTACAAGCAAACATGAGAAAATTTGTTAGTGATATTTGAAATCACATTTGAGGCAATTTTATTCAGTTGGTCACATGACTCACATGTAGTGATGAACAGTCACAACTGAGAAAGTAGAAGTTGTGATACCTACTTTCACAAGATTGAGGCAAAAACAATCGCAGCTGTCAATCACAATAACAACTTATTATTTTTTTCATGTTTCACTGACCTTGTAAAAGTTCTGTGATTGTGATTTACAATCACAAGATCTAGAGAGAATCCAAGAATCACAGGGCATTGCAAGCATGCCCCTCTTGTGATTCCAATCAGATTGTCCACTTTGTGATTTGGAATGTCATGAGATGCAAGCATACGTGCACTAGTTCGAGAAGGATCCCAACCTTAGATGCTATTTCCGGATAAAAATTTACATCGAGCAAGGACAAAGAGATAAGTTTTCCAACCCACAATGGCTGCTCCTATTCATGACATCGCCAAACTCTGTATAAAACAGGTCTTTTGCAAAAAAACTTTGAATTTTTTTTCCCCATTTTGAAATGAGAGCAAAACTCTTTTTCTATCTCCTTTTTATGTTCTTTTTCGTTTTTCTAAATTCAAAACATTTTTAAGCAAGTGAATCTTTGCCATGTTACATGTTCGGTGATCCTAAATGTTTAACCATTGTTGTAGATGTGAACAGGTTGGATTCAAACATATATGTGCAAAAACTAAGTTGGATCTAATTGGATATCGGATATTATAATAGGGTTCCAAATTACAATTAGATGCCTACCGTTTTTGGATCCAGACATGGGAAATAGCCTAACCAGATTTGAACTATTATCCTGTTATAACTTGAAAAGCATAATTTGCCTGAGGGTTCCTGTACTTCCAATCATATAAAAAAATTCATGCAATCGATTTGAAGCATCAAACCGAGTGGGAGGATATTGGAGATTGTCTTTCCCCTGTTTGGAGAGAAATATAAGTAGAAACTATGTATAGGAAAAATGTACCCATCAATCACCTTAAAATGGAGAATTCACAAATCTTTCTCTAAACCTTTCGTTTATTGGCCAAGTCGGTGGAAAATCATCCAAGTCAAAGATCTATTTGGCCCATAGTTATCAAAAGCGCCTCCCTAAGGTAGGCACGCTTCCTCCGGATCGCGCTTCTGAAGTGGGAAACACCACCCAAAAAAGGGAAGTGTGGGAAAAATTCACTTCTCATTTGGGGGAGGATTGTGTTTCCCAGTCGTTTCTCTTTCGCTTCCCCATGTTTCTCCCTCGCTTTTCTCTTGTTTTTTGTGTTGTTTATGCTATCATTAATTTTTTTTTCCACTTGTTTCTCCTTCATTTCCCTCCCTTCCAAAATGAATCTTCACGCTTACTTTTTTTACACTTGCTTTCACTTGATACATCGCTTTCTGTATCCATTTTGCTTTCTGACAACTATGGTTTGGACAGCGAGTCAAGCTGAGCTGGAGCTAAATGACCCTAGTTCGTGCTGGCTCCCTTAAGATACATTGTTTCAAAACTAGAAGTAATGGCGTTTCAAGTCTAAACTTATTGAGCTAAGTTTGAGTTGACCAGGTTTAGAAAAAATAACATTGTTCCAATGATGGAAGTAATAGGATTTGAACTTTGAACATATCCTTGCAAGCCAACACTTCAACTGTTTGTTTTGCACTAGATTTCTCTAATATAAAGTATATTTGGAATATATTGTTGGCATAGTCGCACATACATTGTCGAAATGTAAATGTGTACATGTGGACACCATGAAGTGATGTGCGGGTGCTCAGCGTTCTCCTCAGCCTATCGATGCCCACGATGAGCCCAGGTCTTAGGTCGATGGTGAGCAGGACCTTAAACCCAATAGAAAATTTCCTGAATGTAGGCAATGAGGGTGTTTGGCTGATGTCATTCATCATACGTACAACCCAAACTCCTTTATATAATGGGAGATAGGGGATGGTTACCAAAGGCGTAGCTAGGGGGGGCAGGACTGGGTTGTAGCCCAGTTCTGCCTCCCGAAACAGTTAATTTTTTTTTTTTTAAAGCCCAGTCCTAGCCCAACCCTGATTCCATATGAAATAGATTTTTATCCATTTTTGTAGCCCAACCCAGCCCTGACTGCAGCAAATAGTTTAATTCGTCCATATGAAATAGATTTTTATTAATAATTATAGCAATCTTTTATTTTATCTCAAAAAAAAAAATTCTGGGGCGCTGCCCCCAAACCCCCAACTATCACACACATTTTTTTTTCTACACCCCTGTTTGCCCCCCCCCTCACATGAATCCTAGCTACGCCACTGGTGGTTACGTGAATGTGGTCTCGTAACTCCCACCCCACTAACTTCCCTCTAAACAACCCACTGGACTCAGACCCAAAATGTCCAATATTCTCTCACTTGACCCATTGACACTAAAAGTGCACTAAATCAAGGTTTATACCGTTATCTCGATTTAATTCTTTATGTGGGTTCAGATGCTATCATGTATCAAAAGAATGAATCATATGAGTCATGGAGATGAACACCTCTTTATAAAATGTCATATTTCTATATACTACAATACAATTCATTATCAATGTTTTAGCATGTTAAGATTACATTTATGAATAGGTGAGTCTCTAACCCATTCTATTGGTCCTTTAATATTGATATTTTGCTATTCTCTCTAACCATATAAGAGATCCTTTATATAAAATCAACAATATATTATCCCATTAATATTGTTATTCTATTATTCTCTCTAACCATATGAGAGATTCTTTATACAAAATCAACAATACACAAAGCTATAGAGAATCAATTCATTTTCACAAATATGATCACATATAATGTATTGTCATACATCAGAAGGAATAAAAAAGACTCATCTCCTTTACATGTTGGGAATACAATCCCGGTGCTAACCCTTTAGTAAGGGGATCGACAGTCATTTTCTTCATTCCAATTGTATCAATACATATTAGATGATTCTCAGTCATTTCTTTAACAACAAAATATTTTAACTCCGTGTGTCGACATGAGGTTGAACTCTTTTTGTTATTTGAAAATGACACGACTGCTTCATTATCACAAAAGATCTTTAGTGGTCTCTCAATAGAGTCCACAATACCAAGACCCATAATGAAGTTTCTTATCTAAATGGCCTGTGACAAAGTCTCGTAAAGGGCAATAAATTCTGCCTCCATGGTATAAGCAACAGTTATAGACTGCTTTCCACTTTTCCATGAGACAGTACCACATGCTAATAGGAAGATGTATCCAGTAGTGAATTTTCTACTATCGAGAGATCCTCTTAAGTTTGCATCAGAGTATCCAATGACCTCTAGGTGGTCAATCTTTCTGTAGATCAACATGTAGTCCTTCATTCCTTGTAAATAGCGCATGACCTTCTTCACTGCCTTTCAGTGCACAATGCCGGGATTTGACTGATATCTACAAAGCATTCTCACAACAAGTGTTATATCAAGTCGTGTACAGGTCTGCGCATACTCCAAACTCTCAACCAATGAAGCATATGGGACAATTGCCATCTGAGCATTTTCATTATCATCCTGAGAACAATCCTTTAAGCTTAATTTATCCTCTTTCACTATGGGTGCCGAACTAGTAGAACAATTTTCATCTCATATCTTTTAAGAACCTTAAGGATATAGGATTTTTGAAAGAGGTCAATGACACCCTTAGTTCTGTCATGACGGATCTCGATTCCAATGACATATGTGGCATCATCCATGTCCTTTATATCAAAATGAGAAGAAAGAAAATCTTTTGTCTCATATAATAGACTCAAATCATTAGTTGCAAGAAGAATATCGTCAACATATAAAACTAAAATTATAAACTTAATCCCACTAGTCTTAATGTAAATGGACTGATCAACAATGTTTTTAGTGAATCTAAAGTTTATAATTACCTGATTGAAGTTTTTATACCACTAGCAGAAGGCATGTTTAAGTTCATAAATTGACTTCTTTAATTTGCAAACTAAATGATTCGAGTCATCTACACTGAAACCAGGAGATTGTTGCATGTATACCTCTTCTTTCAGATCCCTATTCAGGAAGGCAGTTTTCACATCCATTTAATGTAGCTCTAAATCAAAATGAGCTAGAAGGGCCATGATTATCCTCAACGATTCCTTAGTTGAGACAGAAGAAAAAATCTCATTATAATCAATGATGTCTATTTGTGTGAAATCTTTGCAACAAGCCTAGCCTTGTACCTCTCCACTTCACCTTTAGAGTCAATTTTGGTCTTATAGATCCACTTACAACTAACAGGTCTAACTCCATCAGGTCGATGTACAAGATCCCACACTTGGTTCTCTGCCATAAAGTCATGCTCTTCTTTCATGGCATTGATCTAATGTGTTGATCTTTCATTTTCAATGGCTTCTGCTAATGTGAAAAGATCATCATCAATATCTATAAAATTATTAAACTCTTGCAAATACACCACATAGTTCAAATAGATAGCAGATTTTCTGGGTCTCGTAGACCTCCTTACAAGTACTACAAGTGGTTCAAAATAAACTTATGTATCTTGTTGTTATTGTTGTATATCCTCATCAATAATTGGCTCTATTTGGGATTGATGTTCATTGACCGAACTTTCCCTGACATTATCGAAAGGAACAATGACAATAAAAACTAAGTCTTTATCCTTAGCAGGTATGAAACATGAATCTTGCATTTCCTCAAAATCAATATTTTGAGATGCATCTATCACATTCTCTTGAAATCTCACTTTATCTGTTTCCACTATCTGTGGTATATGAGATGGACAATAAAACCTAAAGTTGTTTGACCTTTCTAGATAACCAATGAAAAATCCACTAGTCGTCTTAGGATCAAACACTTTTATATGTGGGTTATACAATTTAGCTTCAGCTGGACATCCCTATATACGCATATATTACAAAGAAGGTTTTCTATCTATCCATAACTCATAAAGAGTCTTCTGAACAACCTTCATAGGAACCTTATTCAAAATATGAGTTGTTGTTCTAAGAGCTCTACCCTACAAGGTCAAGAAAAGGTTTGAGTGATTCAACATCACTCGAACCATTTTTTTAAGCGTACGATTTTTCTTTCAACTACACCATTCTGGTAAGTACTACCAGGCATGGTATACTGAGATATAATGTCTTTTTCTTTTAAAAATCACGCTAATGGCTCTTCCTTTTGTTCCATCTCAATGAAACGAGCATAATATTCGTCACCTCTATCAGACTTGACAACCTTAATAACTTCACGGGTTTGTTTCTCTACTTCTTTTTTAAAGTCCTTAAAAACCTGAAAGACTTCTGATTTTTCAAATAATAAGTAGACATACATATACCATGAGTAATCGTCTATAAAGGTAACAAAATACTTTTCACCCGTATAACACGATGAAAAAATGTCGCAAACATTCGTATGCACTATCTTCAACTTTTCATTATTGCATTTGGCATCTTTCTTATATGTATTAGACTGCTTAGCCTTTATGCAGTCAACACATGGCTCTATATTTTTAAAATCAAGGGATCCAAGAATTCCTTCTTTCACAAGTCTTTGGACTCTCACTTTTGAGATATGTCCTAGCCTTCGATGCCAAAGCATATAGGATTGATCTTTTCCTTTAGACCACGTTTATTGTCAATCAATGTGTTCTCAACAGAATGAGATTCCTGAATTTGAAATTTGGTTTTTAACTTATACAAATCATCACACACATATGCAAAACCTACATTAATAAAATTTGTAATAATAGCAAGCTTGGAGTTTTCAAATTTAAAACTAAAACCAAACTTATCAAGTTTTGAAATTGAAATCAGGTTCCAACTATAGGATGGAACATAAAATGTATCAACTAAATCCAAAATGAATCCTGATTCCAACAATACTCTACAGGTCCCAACGTTCTTGACATGCAAACGCATCTTATTTTCTGAGAAGATGCTTTTTCCATACTCTGTTGGATTTCTTTTGTTCAGAAATGCCTGCAACGAGTTGGCAATGTGCATAGTGCCACCAGAATCAATCTACCAACTATGCAATAAAACATAAATCAAATTTCACTCATGAGAAACAAATGCCTTATTACTTTTTATTTTTGAGCAATTTCTTATGCTTCAAGCAGTTCACCTTCTTATGCCCCTTTTTACAGAAGAAACACTTTATAGAAAAGTCTCCTGCCTGGGATTTGGCTTTCGCTTGAGAGTTAAAACTCTCCCAGAGGCCTTCTTGTTCTTCCTTTTGAAGGAACGTTTTTTTACCCCAACCTCTATTTTTCCTTATGAGAGGCCATATGTGTACTCGGCACCCTCTTTCCCTTCAGTCTCCCCTCTTCTTCAACACATTCGAATAATAGGTCATTAAAAGACTACTCATCGTTATGTGTGTTGTAGGAGATTTTGAAGGGTTCATATTCAGTTGGCGATGAGATCAAAATCAGGTGGACCAAGAAAGAATCAGAAATGGTGAACTTCATGTCATTCAGTTGAGATGCAGTATTCTTTATTTTCAAAATATGCTATCGGATGTGACTATCACTGATATATTTCATAGATACCAATTTGGACATGAGCGTACTAGCCCTTGCCTTATTAAAACTGATAAATTGAACCTCAATGGCTCTCAAAATTTTCTTTACTATCCAACAGTGAGGAATGGCATCTTGAATATTCTTAGCCACTCAAGATTGCAAAAATAATAGGCTAAGTCTGTTCAAGCACTTTCACTTCTCAGATGCAGCCTTCTATTCAGTTGTGCTCTACTCTGTAAGAGCGGGAGGTTCCTCAGTTCTAAGAGCCAAATCAAGATCCATATAACCCAGAGTGAATAACACTATTTTTTTCAGTCTAAAAAATTAGATTCATCTAAAAGGGGAATGTTACTAGAACCGTCGATAAGAAAAGAACATGTTACAACAAGGAACGAAAGATAAAACTTTATTATTGTTCAGATGAGACTTGTGATGAAAAGGTAAAAAGTGAGACCCTTTATTATTCACTTTTCTGAGACAAGCATAGTTGAGCCATTATCGTTCCACTTTGGTGGAAACGACAATACTCATAGTTGCTTCGTTTTTTCAATTCACAAGAAATTGACTTCAGTTGGTGAAACTAGCAGATCATGTAACCAGAGGTAATTCAGTACTATACATTTGGGTACGAACATGCTTCATAGGCTGAAATACACATCTACTATTACACCATGTGTGAATTTGGAAAACAACAACCTACTTTTGGGTAGAATCATTGTTTAATAAAGTCACATGCAATCATAATAATGAATCTTAATACGGTTCAAAGAATCCAAAATCAATACAACTCAGATCATTTTGGTGATTGCATGAATCAATCAATCAAGATCTTTTATCGAAATTATATTTGTATTATGGAGCATGCCCATGCACACATATTAATGCATGTATATTCATGACAAAATATACTTATATCATCAAAATATAAATTCATGCTTCAACTTATATGCATAAACTAATTTTGATGATAAAATGTCATGAATTTAGCCATAATTCATGCTTAAAAATATTATGCATAACTTAACCAATACAAAACACATGAATTAACATGAATAAGTCATGCTTTCTTAACTATGAATACTTATAAGACATGAAAAATGACAAAAACAAACTCATAAGGGTAAAACCTGGGGTCCTCAAAGTTGGAACCAGTCTAAAAACACCCAAAATTGGTCTAAAATGGCTGTGAACCGGTCATCTAAGGGTTTGAACCGATTCTGGACCAAATGAACCAGTGCAAAATATAAACAAAAGCTCATAAAACCCTATAACCAAATGAGAAAATCCATGTCTTTTCATGCATTTATGAAAACAAGGTCTCTACATCTTGAAACCGATAAAAACTGTAAGAAACTGATAAAAAATGACTCTGAACCGGTCTAAAAAAGGGATGTATCGATCACTGATCTGGTTCAGGTTTAAATAGTGCCTGGACCCTGTTATGGATCCTATCTGATCTAAATAGGATCTGGGTCTGACCCGATCCACATCGATGTGTGGCAGCTCAAACGTAGAGCCTTGTTTGATTAAGCAGTGCCAGCGGATCAGAGGATGTTGCCTTTGGAGACTTGATTAACCCATGCGGGGGTGCGTGTGAGTTAGGGCTAATTCCTCCAGGGATCAGTTTAGGTGGTTCCAACCGAGTATGGTGACTCGGGGCTAGGCAAGAGAATACCTAGGCACTAACGAATGAGTCTAGGTGGTGCTCTTCGCTATGGTATTCAATCATCAACTGGTCTTCGAACTGGGGGGCGCAAGGTCTTGTTCCTTTAGTGGCAAGGTTTTGCTGTGTCGTGCGCATGGAGCCGCAATACGCTTCATGGCATGCAAGGCTAAGGAAAGTTTGCGCCCCTTTCGAAAGTGATAGCTGATATGGGACAACTATGTACTAAGCGGCATGGACTAGATCGAATTCGCATTTAAAGATGCACTTGATTAGCTTTCTCTAGGTAGTTGCACACAAGGTGGTGCGCAAGGCCAATGAAAATGATTCAACACATGAAAAAGTGTTGGTGCGTGGCCTTTGGCTGTTAGACTGACCAAACTGGGCAGTCTGACGCGTTGCGAGTTTGCAAAAAAATTCTATGCCCGTGATAAATTGGTCTGAGCACCCGCACATCACTTCATGGTGTCTATAGGTACGCATTTACATTTTGGCAATGTATTTGTGAATACACCAACATTGGGTTATAGGCCCACGATGAGACCAGGCCTTAGATCGATGGTATGCAAGACCCTAAACCCAATAGGAAATTTCCTGAATGTGGGCAATGAGGGTGTTTGGCTGATGTCTCTTATCATACGTACAATCTAAACCCCTTTATATAATGGAAAATAGGGGTGGTTACATGAATGTTGTCTCTCCACATTCACGTAACTCCCAGCCCACTAACTATCCACTAACTTCCCTCTGAATAGCCCACTAACTGTGTCAAACCGAGTCACCTTATGGGTTGGACCCAGACCCAAAATGTCCAACATATATAGATTACTATTTACAAGTATGTATAAGCTTGAGCCTAGCTGAATACCTATTTTTTGCGTTTGGCTTGTCAAAACTATGTTACAACTTCAAACAAGCTCTTTATGAACCAAGCACGAGCTGAACCATGAGCAACTCACTTCATTTCCCAAGACTGTTTTAAAGGAGGTTTCATTGGATCAACCCAGTTTGAACTGCAACATACTTGAAAATTTCAGTGGAATAACAATGAATCTTGAGTTGTCCGTACCAAGTTTTAACTAATCATCTGGTTGGTTCATGCTTGAACAAAATTTGGTTCATGGCTGAACTAGTACAACCTTCTGGTTGAAACATTGAGATATATACAATTTTGTTTAGTGAATCTCTAGTGGCATAAGTGGGCCAGGTAAAGTCACACCATCTTAACAAAGAAGTTAGTTGGCCACTTAAGGGATGTTTGTTTTGTTGGAATACATGGTAAGATAGGATAAAAAAAATAACTTATAAACTTTACAATTTTTAAATACTATAAAAAATATTATTAATTGAGTATGACATTATAGAATTTTATTACTTTGTTTTATGATAAATAAATATCTCTTTTTATTTATTTAAAATAATCATAATAATAAAATTAGTTATGCACTTCTGTACATCATCCATATAACAAATCAATTTAAATATGCAAATAAAATTTTCATGATAAATCAGTATTCTAAATTAGTATATATGATCATAAATAATCAATTAAATATGTAAGCTTTTCTAGATGTATCAAATTTCAAATAATTGACACTTTAAGTTAGAAACATGGAATCATAATCAACAATCATAAATATAATTTTAAATAAGATCAAACTTATCTAAATAAGCAATTGAATCTGTCAAAATAGAAACTGTTTAATTATTATGTAATTTCAGATATGACAGAGGAGGAATTTGCTTTTAGCTTAAACATACAGAATTTAAATAATTGAATAAGTTTTCAACACATCAAAAATTACTGAATTCTGATATACAGTTGCAAAATTATGGCTTTTGTAAAATGACTATGTCAAGTGCTATCTAATTTCGGGTATGATCCGACCCAAATATATGTATAGGATCAAGCACGAATTTGAACAAATAATATACATAAATTAATAATAACATCAAACAAGAGAGAAAGAGAAAGCATATCTTTCACCATTGAAAGACTCTCATATCCATGTCAATTGAAAAAGAAAGAAACAATAAGGCACAAGACTAGATCAACTTACTTTAACTTAAACCATCAGCAAAATAGAATCAGACTCAAGCTTTTGTTAAGATCTGAACTCCTAGAGAGGATGGTACTACATATTTTGGTGAGTTGAACCTAAGGCACGACTCTAGAGAGAGGTGTGCACCATGAGTAGGAGGGGCATGCAACGTTGTGGGAGAGAGAGAGTCATCTCTCCTGATCAGTTACATAGTGAAACGTGAGGTGGATGGGGGGTCAATGGCAAGGGAAGAAGAAAAGGTGTTCCCTTTGAGTCTATAACGGGCGTGGAAGAGATGCGAGAGAGAAATACATTCTTTCAACGAAGAAGAATAAGATAAAAAAACAAAGCTTAGAGAAATCTCTGAATAAACTTCATTAAAAATAAACTAGGTATGATACATCTATATATAGATTTTCAGGAGGATAAAATAGTAAAATACACAGACACAATCCCATACCCTAGATAGGAGTACGAGGGGCATCCCACTAGAGTCTCGGCCTGAGCAGGACTCCAGGTTGGGCGAGTTTCTTTAGAATGGATTCTGGGGTTGGGCAGATCTTTCAAATTGGATCCTAACTTGGGAGAATTTAGGGCTAGTGCAGATTATCTGGGTCAGACCTGGAGTAAGAAAGGGTTTGTAACAATTTACTCCTCTTAAACATGCATTGCCCTCAAGACAAGAACTCTGAGTACTGTTACAGCCATTTGGTCTTCCTCCCCTCGTGGATCAAACACCAAGGTAAGATATTCCTCCTTCGTTGTAAGCCAACCATCTAAGTGGCAGCTTGTCAATTGTACCAAGTGTTGCCTTGAGCACATAATGTGCATTGGGTTGTTGTAACCTCACCAATGACTTGTTGCAGCAAAGACTCACAACTATAGTAGGGTGAGGAATGGTGATAAGGGATGCATGAGCACCGGACGTATGGACAATGCAAGGACACACAAGCAGTTGAGCATTGTGTCAATGCAAGAGCACATGAGCGTAGATGTTATGGCAATGCATGAGCATGTTGGCCATGTGGGTGCTCTATAAAATACACTAAAACATGATGCTCACTGTAACGCCCCAAAATTTCAAACTTTATAAACCTTTTGAAATAGTTGAAAATTTTCTTTTCTTTACAGAGTTTATTTCTAAAATCAGCAGAAACGATTTCTTTAAAAGAAAAGGGCAAGTTTGACAACTTTGAGCATGTTAGCGAGAGAACAAAGATTTACCATAGACGATCTGCAATTATACTTAGAAAACAATTTCTTTTATTCAAAGAAAGTGTCAAGTTTGTACAAAATTTGGATTCCTCTAGGGAAACTGTAACAAAAACCCAAAATGTCTAAGAGAAGAACTATGAGCAGAAATAGTGGATCCTGAGGCCATCTTGCAGTTGCGTCATTGCCTGTTATGTACCTATTCATCACTTGTACCCATAAAATGGGTTAGTTTCGCGAAAAACTAGTAGGTGAGCACGAGAACAGAAAGAACTAAATAAGGCATAAATAATTAATGTAGCACGTAGTAACTAAGCAGTTAAATATATGAGACTAATATAGACATTATACATATCATGTGAAGAACTAGCAAGAATATGCAAGAATGATCATAATCAGGTAGTAAGCTGAAAACTACTTAACAACTAGCAAATCTTGTGCTAAAATTAACACAATAATTTATTAAGAAGTGTGAACAGGTTAATTTAAGTTTTGATATTAGCTGGTCTGTGCTACGCGCATATGCGAATCAAAGAAACAACTAAGACTAGTTCGAGCATTTATTATTTCATGTATTTTAAATAACCCGAATAGCTAGTTGAGTTCGCTCCAAAGGGAACAACTTTCAACCGAGAGAGAATTCTTTAAAGGCTGGAAAGTGGCAACGGATGCATCCTACTTCTGCAGAAGTGTATGTGATCTACCACCTAGGATAATGTTTTGTAGTCCCATCCCCTAACTCCAATGACTAGGGAAGCCAAATCTTTGCCTGTGGGTGGTTGTTAACAATC
Organism: Nuphar pumila; assembly: GCF_984573655.1. Taxonomy (NCBI): domain Eukaryota; kingdom Viridiplantae; phylum Streptophyta; class Magnoliopsida; order Nymphaeales; family Nymphaeaceae; genus Nuphar; species Nuphar pumila. The sequence continues at coordinate 31,673,414 of NC_143256.1, read as the reverse complement.
TGTCCATTGGAGTGTGTGTACTGATACGTCCTCTCCCTTGACAGACTACAAGAAGTGAATGAGTGCGTAAGGGGTAAATTAACTGATAACCCATTCTATATGCTTTGGTTATTTGACCAAATGAACATCTTGCTTGTGAAGGCGATCCCATTTTATGCATTTTCAGCAATGTGTGCAAAGAACTAATCAATGTCATAAGACCATCCCTTCCAATCATCGTAGTACTAACATGCCTCGCATGTCCAAGAGTGTGCTACAAGGAAAGGGATATAGGTCCTCAATAGGAGCCTCAGCAGTGTGTTTCACAAAGATATAATGTTTTAAAAACTTATTTCAACATTCTAAATCTTTCAAAATGATCAACAACTTGCCTACATATGGCATGCAATTTTCTTAAATTTTGCATCCGATAATGCAGTGTCTACATGCTACGCAAGTCTCAACACTGGTCTCGGTAAACAGGTTTCGTAAAAGAACCCCCGCCCATCAACTTGATCTTGTCCCAGATCAAGGATTCCATTAAACATATCAGGTATACAAACTATTAGAAAAGGTACTCCTCCCGAATACGCTGAGTAGGGGAGGCTTAGATGCAATAGCGCATCACACAAAAAGGAGGCTCAAACTTTACAGTAGAACTGCGCAAACGAAGAACTGGGAACCTCGCAAAGGACCCAATTAACTTCGAGTTTGCATCATTTAAACTTCAAATCCACCACGGTTGTGAGAGCGAGAGTGGTGGCGGCCGAAGCACATTCCATGAGGTCATAACCATGGAATTCAACGTGAAGAATGCAACAGAGAAAAGCATGTATGATGGCAAGGTGAAAATGAAAGACAATAATGCAAAAGCAAGAGCCTGGGTGCAAAGCATGACGACAAAGTAAAATGATAGAAATAGGAAATGCGAAAGCAAAGGACAAGGATCGTGAAACTGCGTCCTTGAGCAAAAGACAGAAAGCAATAAATACGAAAGCAAAAGCCTGGGCGCAAAGCGCGGCGGCAAACAGAAAATAGAAAATGCGAAAGCAAAGGACAAGGATCACGAAATCGCATTCTTGAGCAAAAGATAGAAAACAGTAAATGCGAAAGTAAAAGCCTGGGCGCAAAGCGCAACGACAAACAGGAAAACAGAAAATGCAAAAGCAAAGGACAAGGATTATGAAACTGCACCCTTGAATTAAATGTGTACTTATATACATATATGTATATAAATATATAATTAAGTTCTTTTAATCTTTAATTATTTAAGCTCAATTCAATTATTTAAGTACTTGTGCAACTTCCCCTACCTCGGGGTATCGCGAGAAAGAAAACATTTGCAAACGTAAGTGATCACCGGTTCGGGTCGCGGGGCACGAATGGGCTTCATTGCGCAACTGTAAATGCGCGAAAATTAGCAGTCTAGGAAACGAGGAATAGAGAGTTGGGAGAAGGCTCGGCTTCTCAAAAATACATGGCAGGGGCCAAAGGTCCCTGCTAACTTTGAAAAAGAATGGGGCAGGGGCTGATGGCTCCCTGTCAATTTTTAAAAAGGGATGGGGCAGGAGCCATCGGCTCCTGCCAGTATGTAAAAGAGTGGGCAGGGGCCGATGGTCCCTGCCGACTTTTATTAAAAAGAGGGGCAGGGGCATCGACCCCTACCAAAAATAAAAGAGGGGCAGGGGCTGATGGCCCCTGCCGGATCAAGAAGGAAGGGGGGGCACAGGGGCCAAAGGACCCCGCGGCTCTTGAAAAGGAGGAGGCAGGGTCCAATGGCCCTTGTCATCCTTAAAAGGAATCGGGGCAAAGGCCAAAGGCCCCTGCCAAAAACTCTAAGACAGACGAGTGGGGGGGGGGGGGGGAGAGGGGGAGGGGAGGTTCCTGACTCCTTCCGCTGGTCCGCTGAGATAGAGGGCAGAGTGAGAGAAGGAGATGGGGGGCAAAAGAAGGGAAGGGAAGAGAGATGGAGAGCATTACCTGAGGAGGCTGCCAGAGTGGAGGGAGGTCGTCGGGATAGGCTCACCGGAGAGGAGGAGAAGAAGAGGAAAAAAGGGTGAGAGGGGAAGTGAGGGGAGTCGAGCGGGAAAGAGAGAGGAGACGGGGGGAAGCTTCGAATGCTTCCCCCTCCCCCTCTTGCGTCTTTTTAAAGACTAAGGGGCGGGCACCCCCTGATAGGCCCCGAGCGACCCACTGTCAGCCCATGACGGGCTTGGATCCGGGTCAGATCCGACCTGGGTCCATAAATTTTTTTTTTTTACTGGGTTTTACATCCTATCCTCCTTAAAATCGAAATTTAAATAAATTCATTGCTCAATGTACAAGTCAAGGTATTTTTTCCTTACATCAGAATCAGGGTCCCAAGTACATTCCTCTATCCCATGGTGCTTCCAATGCACCTTTACAAGAGATATCATCTTTGATCTAAGCACTTGATCTCGTTGATCAACGATCTTGACTGGTCTTTCTTCGAAAGTCAAATCCTTCTGAATATCCAATGTGCAACGGGTCGTGAACGTATCTCCTCAGCATGGATACATGGAAAACATTATGGATCTGAGCGTATTGAGGAGGTATAGCCACACGGTAAGCTGCTTCACCAATCCGATCTAGGATCTCAAAAGGTCCAACAAATCTAGGGCTTAGCTTTCCCTTTTTTCCAAACCGGAATACACACTTTGTGGGAGATACCTTAACAAAAACCATATCTCCATTGAGAATGTGAGCTCTCGATGACAACGATCCACGTAACTCTTTTGTAGACTTTGAGCAGTACAAAGTCGCTCTCAAATCATCCGCACTTGCTGAGTGTAGTGCTTGAGCACTATCGACGAATCCAGCTTTTGGTCACCAACCTCGTCCCAATAAACTAGTGATCGGAAAGGTCTCCCGTACAAGGCCTCGTAAGGAGCCATCCTGATGCTAGCATGATAACTATTATTATACACGAATTCTGTAAGACTGGTATGAGAATCTCATTCTCCCTTCTAGTCCATCATACAAGCCCGCAACATGTCCTCCAGGGTCTGAATGGTGCGTTTGGACTGCCCGTCAGTCTGAGGGTGGAAAGCAGTGTTGAACTTCAACTTCGTGCCTAAAGCCAATTAAAGTTGTCCCCAAAATCTTGAAGTGAATCTTGAGTTGTGGTCAGAAATAATCGAGACCGGAACACCGTGTAGTCTCACGATTTCCTTGACATAAAGGTCCACCAAACTGTCTAGTGACTGACTGAGGCGAATGGGAAGGAAATGAGCTATCTTGGTGAGTCTATCAACGATCACCCAAATAGCATCGTGTTTCCTCCGCATCCTTGGCAACCCAACTATGAAGTCCATAGTGATGTCCTCCCATTTTCATTGTGGGATTTTTATCTACTGCATTACTCCGCCTAGCCTTTGGTGTTCAATCTTGATTTGCTGGCTGGTCAAACACTTTGAAATGTACTCAGATACGTCTCGCTTCATTCCACACCACCAGTATTTTCGCTGCAAATCCTTGAACATCTTTGTGTCTCCTGGGTGAATCATGTATCTTGACTTGTGAGCCTCTGCGAGTATTTCCTCTCTCAAAACCGAATCGTCTGGAACCCAGAGGCGATCCTTAAGCCATACACTTCCTTCTTCTTTCAGATGGAAGGGGGTATCGACCAGCAACGCTTGAGCCTTCAGCTTCTTGTAACGCGCATCCATCTTTGTTTTGACAACGATCCTAACTAGTAGCTCGGGTTGAGCTACCAGGTTGGACAAACTGATTGAACCTTGCGTGATTACAAATGGTTCCCATGAAACCAGATCTCCAATCAGCTTCCATCCAGCGTATAACAGATTGATCAAAACATCGAAAGTCTTGCGGCTGAGGGCGTCAGCCACCACGTTCGCCTTTCTTGGGTGGTAGGAAAGGGTGAAGTCGTAATCCTTGAGAAATTCTAACCAACGTCGCTGCCTCATATTCAGCTCTTTCTGCAAGAATAAGTACTTGAAGCTCTTGTGATCTGTAAAAGCCTTGAACTATTCTCTATATAAGTAGTGTTGTCATATCTTCAATGCGAAGACTACTGCCGCCAACTCTAAATCATGAGTCGGATAATTCTTCACATGAACTTTAAGTTGACGTGAGGCATAGGCAATCACTTTTTCATATTGCATTAAGACACAACCTAAGCCTGTCCCAGAAGCATCAGTGTAGATTACGAAATTACCTTGAACCGAGGGTAAGGCTAAGATAAGAGCAGTGGTGAGTCGCTCCTTCAGCATCTGAAAACTTTTCTCGCACTTATCATCCCATACAAACTTTGCCTCTTTCTTCAACAGCTTTATCATAGGTAGAGAGATCTTAGAAAAGTTCTAGATAAACCTTCAGTAATATCCAACTAATCCGAGAAAACTTCAGATGTCACGAACATTCTTCGGTTGCTGCCAGTTCAGTACAACCTCTACCTTAGCGGGGTCTACAGACACTCCTTCCTTAGAAATTATGTGTCCAAGGAACATAACCTCCTTGAGACAAAACTCGCATTTAGAGAACTTAGCAAACAGGTGTTCCCTTCGCAAGGTTTCTAAGATTATGCCCAAACGTTCGTGATGTTGCTCCAGACTTTAGGAATAAACCAGGATATCGTCGATGAATACTATTATGAAGGTATCCAAAAATAGCTTGAACACTCCATTCATAAGATCCATGAAAGTTGCGGACACATTGGTGAGTCTGAAGGGCATGACGGTAAACTCGTAGTGCTCATATCTAGTCCGAAAGGCCGTCTTGAAGATATCATCACCCTTTATTCTAAGTTGATGGTACCCATATCTAAGATCAATCTTAGAAAAGATCTTAGCCTTCTGCAGCTGGTCAAACAGATCCTCGATGCATGGCAACAAATACTTATTCTTTATTGTGACTTGGTTGAGCATCCGATAGTCGATACACAACCGTAATGATCTGTCCTTTTTCATAAACAAAATAGGCGCTCCTCAAAGCAAAACATTGGGGCGAATGAATCCTTAATCCATTGACTCTTGTAACTGCTTATTGAGCTCCTCGACCTTGGCTGGCACCATCCTATAGGGTGTTTTAAAAATCGGTGTGGTACCCGATAGCAATTCAATGTTGAATTCTACCTCTCGGGGCGGGGGAAGTCCTGGCAACTCCTCCAGGAAAACATCTAGAAACTCATGAACCACGTCCAGATCTCTGATAGGGACTTGCACTGGTTCGGACTGGATGACACTAACCAAGAAGTCAGTGCATCCCTTAAGTAGTTCTGCACCTTTAGCGATGAAATAATTCAGCTCGCACAGAGAGGCTTTGCGAGCTTGAAAACTACCCTAAGCAATCCTGGTGGAAACAAAATGATTTTCCCGTCACAGCAAAAGACCTTTGCGTGATATTTGTGTAACCAATCCATGACTAAGATGACATCAAATTTAGTCATACTAAGCAGGATTATACAGGCAGGCAGATGCTGGTCTGCCAAGACTACGTCCAACTCTAGCATGTAGGTAGCACAAACTATGTTTTTCCCAATCGGGTTATACACGTCCAAGGCATTATTCAACAAACTTACAGGTATGTGCAAGAGTTTAGCAAATTTTAAAGAAATAAAATAATGAGTGGCACTGTAATCAAAGAGTACGAAAGCTGCTTGGTTAGCAATCAAGATGGTCACTACAAGAAACCTGTGGATTAGCGACGACCTAAATTTTTCGCTAATCCGCTGCTAATCCGTCGCTAAACAGCTTAGCGACGGATATCTTTTATCGCAAATTTTTCGATGCTAACTCGTGACGGAATATATATGTCGCTCATTCTGTCGCTAAGTAGCGACAAACTATATCTGTCGCCCGCTCCGTCGCTAAGTTGCGACGGAATAACGAATGCCAACATCTGTCGCAAGGCCATCGTTACTATACGACAACTTTGGTTTGGCGACGGATTTATAGTCGTCGCTAATCTGTCGCTACATTCAACGCTAGTATTAATTAGCGACAGATATATCTGTTGTTAATCCATCACAAACAAGGGAAAAAATTAAAAAAATTATTTAAAAATTAAATATCGAGAAAAAATTTCTTGTGATACAATTTATATTTCCTGTACAATTTATATTTTCTGTGAATAAAAAACAAAGTACACATCAAAATACATATAAAAGGAAACTAAAACAATTAATTGATCCACTTTAAAATTCGCAACTTCTAATTATTTATAATTCAACATTTACGTTTTTGAAACAAAAAGAAGGTAGAACAAATTCAACACATGAATCTAATCATCGCCAAGATTTTGTGTGTCCTCTTGTTCATTGTCTTGATCTGTCCCTTCAGCTCCACTATGTTGATTATCGCCAGCAACCTACGTAAGAAAAGAAAGGTCAGTATTGATAAACAAAATATATTAAAATAAATTATACTCTATATGTGATCCTATCATCCACATATGTGTTCTAAGGCAGTAAAAAAATTGTATATGTGATTCTATCATGCTTATATGTGTTCTAAGGCAGTAAAAAAACTGTATATGTGATTCTATCATGCCCATATATGTTCTTAAGGCAGTAAAAAAAACTTATATGTGATTCAATCATGCTCATATGTGCTCTAAGGCAGTCAAAAAAATGTATATGTGATTCTACCATTCTCATATGTGTTCTAAGGCAGTAAAAAAACTTTATATGTAATTCAATCATGCTCATATGTGTTCTAAGGCAGTAAAAAAACTGTCTATGTGATTCTATCATGCTCATATGTGTTCTTAAGGCAGTAAAAAAAACTTATATGTGATTCAATCATGCTCATATGTGCTCTAAGGCAGTCAAAAAAACTGTATATGTGATTCTACCATGCTCATATATGTTCTAAGGCAGTAAAAAAACTGTATATGTGATTCTATCATGCTCATATGTGTTCTAAGGCAGGCAAAAAACTGAATATGTAATTATATCATGCTCATATGTGTTCTAAGGCAGCCAAAAAAACTTTATATGTGATTCTATCATGCTCATATGTGCTCTAAGGCTGTTAAAAAACTTTATATGTGATTCTATCATGCTCATATGTGTTCTAAGGCAGGCAAAAAATTGTATATGTGATTATATCATGCTCATATGTGCTCTAAGGTAGTCAAAAAAATTGTATATGTGATTCTATCATGCTCATATGTGTTCTAAGGCAATCAAAAAACTGTATATGTGATTTTATCATGCTCATATGTGCTCTAAGGCAGTCAAAAAAATGTATATGTGATTCTATCATGCTCATATGTGTTCTAAGGCAGGCAAAAAAATATATATGTGATTCTACCATGCTCATATGTGTTCTAAAGCAGTTAAAAAACTTTATATGTGATTCAATCATGCTCATATGTATTCTAAAGGCAGTAAAAAAACTGTTTTTATGATTCTATCATCCTCATATGTGTTCAAATGTAGTAAAAAAACTGTATATGTGATTCTATCATACTCATATGTGTTCTAAGGCAGTAAAAAAAACTATATATGTGATTCTATCGTGCTCATATGTGTTCAAAGGCAATAAAATATTATACTGAAATATTATATAAAAGGTCAGTATTGATAAACAAAATATACTGAAATAAATTATATCCAATGCACCTAGGTTAAGGCAATCAAAGTTATATGAAATCTAACGACATGCAATATATCACATGAAACTTTCATACCTGAGAGGCAACTGCAATCGAAGTTCCCCTATTCTGCAAAAAACTGTTGAACTCATCTCGGAGAACGTCAGCAATTGTTTCATGGAAGTAGTCACGCATTGTGTCCTTAACGATCTGGCGTACATCATCACCGAAAAAAATAGGATGCTTGGAGCTGATGTCTGTAGGAGAAGTCTGTGAGCCGTGACTGGAGGTAGCAACGACTGGTGAGGTGTTCATATTACTCCCAAACCCAAACACACGACTCTTTTTTGGTTCACCTGCTGCAGTCACCCATGCTGCAGGATCAAATGATGGATGCTGAGTAGAGTCATCGCCATATCGCTCTACCATCTGTTGCTCATATACCTCCTACAAAATAATATTTACAGTATGCATTAATAATTAAGAATTACAATGTTTATGATAACTTGTATATTACAATGATTATTAATACAATAAATACATACCATTGTCATTCTTGCCTTCTCTGATACGAACTCTCTCATGGTCTTACGTTTATGTGTTTCAACAAACACATCCTTGTATGGCACAGTGCCTCCTTTTTCTGCTTTGTGCGAAGTGAAATGATAAAAGATTTAGTTAACAGGTTTGCAACAATACTTATAAAATTGACAATATATATTGATGAGTTACCATTTTCTTCAGTTGGCTCCCAAAAGTCCTAGATCCACTTGTGTGTAGATGGGCTTCCGGCATTTTCGCTCGATTTTGTGCAGCCTTCGCTGAGCGGTTTCGAAATGCATCCTCTGCCCACTTCTCGCACATTCCCTCCCAATAATCTCTCATGACAGTAATAGGGTCATGGCCCTTCCACTGTAGTGGATCATCTATTCTACCAGATGCTTTTTTTGTTGCAGTCTTCATATTGTGAAGCATGTCTGCAAATTGATTGGCAGTCACCTGCTGCCACACCTTCCTTGCATTATTTTTCTCCATTGTAGCGAAGCGATTCAAAGCCTATATATATTTTCAGAAAGTTAGTAGACATGACTATAACTAAAAATTAAATATGAAACACATTAACTATGACAAACAACTGTATACTGTGAATAAGGACCACAATCTGTCTATCACTTCTTTTGGATACTCTTTCCATTGAGCGACCGGTTCTGGTAGATGTTGAAGTAGTGAATTCCTAATATCGCGTACTACTTCTTATGGCTCAAACCTCGTGCTGCACATGAATTGGTACACAATAAATATCAATATACAATATTTATAAGATATGCAATAAGTGAAAATGAAATACTTACGGTCGATTATCGATATACACTATTTGAATGAGTCTTCTTGTTCCACACTAAGAAGACTCTGCATCCTGTGTTGGCTCCAGACTTGTATGATCAACTGGTGTATGTTGTTATCATCGCAAAAATTTTCCCCCCTCTGCAAGAGTGAGAGAAACGATCCTGCGAGTCAAACTCGACCAAAGTTTTGAAAATTGTTTTTGAAAATTACTCGCCTCTGTTTTGAAAATTTGCAGAAAAATTTCGTGGAATGGGATCCGCTTGTCAGTACGAGGTTCAACCATTCCTGGTGCCTTTACCAGAGGTAATTGAACCAAGGATCAAATGTGCACTTTGACTAAGTTGAATTATCTAAATGATGCTCTATTTTCCTAGAATGCACAAAGAATCAGGCATGTGCTATGAAATTTTGAAAATAATGCAAGCTTTTGAGAAATATGATGTTTGCTTGGAAAATTGAAATATACTTGGAAAATGTTTGGAAAAGTGCTTGAAATTGGAATTCCTGGGAAAATCATTGAACTTCATTGGAAATAAAAAATTTACATTGAAAAATGAATTCTCAAGAAAACTTGAACTTTAGGAAAATCGATTTTGAGCTTTTGGATTGCTTTTCTGAGGAAATAGATTTGAGAATTCTGAGAAAATCAGGAAGTTCATTGGAAAATGACTTTTGAAATGAAAAATGAATTCTCAGAAAAATGGAAAATTTGAGAAAATTGATTTTGAGATTGGAAACTTAGAATTGAGAATGTGGAAATCTTGGAAAAATCATGATTTGAACTTGGAAAATACATTGAAATCTCATTTGAAAACTCAGAATTCTGAGAAAATCAAATCCTAAGAAAGACTTGGGAATTTTTGAGAAAATCGATTTCTCTGAAATTGAAATTGGAAAATGAATTTGAAAATAATGCAATTTGAATGAATAAATGAATTTGAAAGATATTTCATTGAAGAATTGAGAAATCGTTTTGAGTTTTTGAGAAATGCAGTGCATTTTTGAAGTTAGCCTAAGGGTGTAGGCTGAATGTGGCTAATACGAAGATCACAAATCTTGGTTTTCTTCGTATTCTGACTATGGCTATAAATACGAATCCCATCAAATTTGTGAACTCCCTAAGATCACAAATCTTGTGTACGTGCCATTCGTGTCAACCATACTGGATTTAGAAAAATGTGCATGAATGATACATCAGATATTGGAAATTGCTGAAATTAAACTATATGCAATGCAACCCTATTCTAAGCAGAAAAGTAACTCGTATTCCAAATATTATATTAATTTTTACAATGAATTAAAAAAATAAAAAAAATAAAATAACTAAATCTTCTTCCTGAAGGTTCCTGCAAAACTAGAAAACAATGTTAGCACAGAAATGTAGGTTTTTCTGAATTTATCCGAAAATATTAGAAATTATCGGATATTATTCAGATATAAACCCAGAATCATACTCCCTTTGATATAAACATGAAAAATATGGAATAAATTTCGAAAATAAACTTGGAAATTCGAAATTGGGGTCAAAATGACCAAAATGCCCCTCATCACCTTGAAATCAGGATTTTCTAAAAGAATTTTTGTAAAATTTGGAAATTTGAAAATCAAATGAAATAAAATCAAACATAATATAATGAAATATGATAATATGCATGAAAATTTAGAAAATTGATGTTTGGAATTTCGAAATTTAGGTCAAAATGACCAAAATACCCCTAATAACAAGACTATGGCCTTGAAACCAGGGTTTTCTAAATAATTTTTGCAAAAATGAGAAATTGAAATGCAAATGAGATTGAAATTAATTATAATATGACATTTTATGCTTATTTAATAAATAAAACCCTAAAATGGTGAAAATATCATAAAATATCAAATTTAACTTGATTTTTGCCTCTGAATTTAAAAATAACCTAACACACAAAGCAAATGAACTTGGAATTGAAAAAAATTTGGCATAGACACCTAGAATAACCTTAGAAACAGAATAGAATCCGAATATATATTTTTTTGGTATTTTTAAATATGGAAATTCAAATAAAAGCCCTAAATTTTGTGATTTTTGCCTAAAATGCTAACTCTAAATTGGATTTTGGATACTAAACTTCCATAAAAATTTCCCAAATTTTATGGGGTCATAGAGGGCGGTTAGACAAGGATTTTTGCCTTTTACACCTTCTGGTTTTCACCTATGGTCAGAGCCGGACAGCTCCGGCAAATTAGATCGGAATCTAGCGACTCTAGGATTTAGGGCAAACAGACAGGTTTTGAGAAAACTATGGGAAAAATAGCAGACGGATGAAAAAATAGCTGGAATTATGAGAAATTGTCCCTGACAGACAGAGGCAAATTTCATTTTTTTACATCATTGGGATTTGGATTACGGTTTGGAAATGAGCACACTATAATCAGAGACCTGGATCTCTGGAATTTTCGGGCATGAGAATCTGTCAGATAGAAAAGATAATTTCGAAAAAAATAATTGGACAATCCCAAAAATTCCCAAATTTTGGGAAACTACAGGGTAATGGGTTAGGAACAACTTTTGTGTTGAAAGTTTTGACAAACGACTTATGGGTTGAACGAACACAGCACATTAGGGTCGGTCTATACCCTGACAATGAAAAATCGAGGTTTTCCCAGAGGTCTGGAAAAATCGATTTTTAACAGAGTTCAACTCTATTTATAAAAATCTCAAAATTTTTAGAAAATTAGTAGATTTCACCGTGAATCTACTACAATTTTTAGAGGGAGATTCGAATCCTCCATCTAGGAGATCCTGAAAGTTCTTGTCTGCTAAAATGAAGTTTGGATTCTTGTAAACGCCCCAAATTTTCACTCACCTTCTTGACATCTCCACCAATCATCACATTTCAGTTCTCCGGAACCAATGAAAGGCAAAATGGTCATTTTCTAAGTTTAGACCTTGTAGAAAGTCCAAAATTTTATTTCTAAGTCTCAAAATTTCTCCATTTGGACTCAGAAATAGCGTCAAACTGCAAAATCTCAAAATCTTACTCTCGACAAGAAGCTAGAACTTTCAAGCCCTAATTCAGAGGGGCATTTCAGGAAACATGTCTTCGCATAGCATTGCATGAGCATTTCATATCACCACACTGCACAGCATGTCATTTTGTGATCCAGAACTCCTGATTCTCAAAATTGTCAATCCAGATTTGAGTTTTAAACTTTTTAAAATTTATTTCAAAACCCTGGGTCTTCAAAATTGTCAATTCTTCTCATTTTACCCCCAGGACTTCGAATTACAAAAGTTTTTCCCAAGAAAATGATCTGGATAGTTTTAGACATTGATTTTCAAGATTTCGTCAGTTGAAAAGAGGGGGACACAATTTCAAAATTCATAAGACCTTAGTTCAAACTTTTACAAAAAGGGCTCCGAATTTCTCCGCATCTTTCTAACTTTTACCCTGAAGAACCATTTTCTTCTAAGTTTTGAAACCAAACCAAAGTTCACTTCGTGTTTTCTAAACTTAGCTTACTATTATAAAAATTCCAAAAATCTCACTTGGCTTTTATTTCAAATAAGTGACGTAGGACCCGCCTCGAGATGGTGTCACACTCAATTTTCAAATATTCCTCTTATTTTCAAAACAGCGTCCATCCGGAAGTGGCACCAATTTATAAAACTCTTTCATTTGATTTAATTTTTAACAAAATAATTAGTGGGCCCACGTAGGTGACACCCCACTAGAGTCCTCTACAAAGAAAAACAAACTTTTTCAAAAAAAGTTTTCAAATCCAGTGAGGTGGCACCACCTTAAAAATAAAAAGAGAAAAAAAGAAAAACAAAAACAAAAACAAAATTCGTTTTTTTTTCTTTTTCATTTTTTTTAGTTATTACTTTTCAGCCCCCCAAAGGGCGCCATCGAGAATCCCTATCCCATTTTACCTAAGTTTTCAAAAGTCCTCTTAAGAGAAGGAGTCGTCCCCTCTCAAAACGACGAACTCTTTTTTTTTTTAAACATTTCAAAAATCAGTTTTCAAAGGTTAGCAAAAGCCGATGGAAAAGGGGCGGATTTGGGGGAAAAGAGAAGGGGCTGGCTATTAAGAAGGGGGAAGGGCCAACGAAGAAAGGGGGTCTTCGTTTTTGAAATCTATCTCTTCACTCCCCCTTTTCACCACTTTCCCTCTCGGCTAGCAGGAGGTCGACCCCATCTGCGATTCCAGCTCTCTTCCTCCCTTCATCATCTACCTTCCTCTCTTCCCAACGGAGGGGAACTTCTTCCTTTCTCCTGCTTCTTCCACCTGGGATCGATCGAGCTTTTCAAAGAGGGCAATAGAAAATCCAGCGGGCTCCTTCCCATCTTCTTCAACCCAGCCGATTGCCTTTCCTTCAGCCCACCAGCAGGAGACCCAGCCAGCTTCTTCAGCCTCTGCCAAATCAAGGTGAAGACCCCTCTCCCGTTTACATCTATATTTACAGGAATCAAGCATTGCATTCAGGCCATCATGCATCGCAGATCCATTGTGTTTGATGATCTGATCTGTGTTTCTGTTTATTTAAATACATCAGGAACCAATAACACCTCGCAATGGTGTTGTCGATTCATGTGGATAACCAAGTTTCTGACCCAATTGCTGCTTCCCCTAAAGATTTCATAAGCTCTGTTTCAACATCATGCATTGAGAAGTAAGGTTTCATGGTTTTCAGCTTCATGTTCAGGTTATTTCACAGTGGGCATCGATGATTACATTCCTGCGTCATTGATGTTGTTCCCACCTTCTGCAAAACGCAGTGAACAAAATTTTCTGTGTCATTGACGACAACCTATCCATTTTCGCATGTCTGCTATCATTTTCCTAGGTGTTCTGCATGATATTAAGTCCACTTTTTCTGCATGTTATGGACCTCCATAAGCACATACGCATCTGACAAGGGTGTTTGCGTATCATTAACTTCATCCATACCATTTAGGGTCATTTTTTTACAGAGGATATCCAGTTATTAATAATTCAGCCTATGCAAAACTCAGTGAATGGGATCCCAATCGATCTCACATCCACTCTAGTCGTTTTATAACCCTGTCACTTTTCCATGTTCTTTTTTTTTTTTTTTTGCAGGTTGTCGGCTTTGACATTAACCATTAAACCCTTCCATATCTCATGGTTTTTTTCTTCTTCTTTTTTTACCCATACAATTTTGAAAGGGAAGCATCAGCATCTCATGGCCCCAAGCGATATTCTTATGGATTTATCGTACAGAAAATGACACTCTTGACCTGAGTGCAACATCTGAATTTGACACAAATGTTGATCTTAATTCGTTATAATGTTTCATTATACATTGTTGTAGTTACTGTTATCATCTGTATGCTGTGATACTTTATGACTTTCCAGATTTCTCTGTTTTCAAGAACTCATGTCTTGTTTCACATAACTTACTGCATGCCTCTTTTCTTTTACTTCCTTTATTGATGGTGTTCGTCCATTTGCATACTAATCAACAACATTAATTTTCATTTCAGTTTTGGACTATATCCTTTTGTTTTGCTAAACCCTCTTCATTATCCTGTGTTACATTATATAGATAAACTCAAGTGTGTTCTGCTCTAAACTGTCATATATGTATAGTAGCCAATACAATCATCCAGCTCCTTGGTACTCTATATATTATATCATTTTCTTTTATTGCCTTAAGACAATCTTGGATGAGGTATGATTTGAGATGGAAGCTTGGTTTGACATATCTGTTGTAAGATTGATGTTCATGTCTGTATATCCAACTGTTTAAGAATTTAGGTATTTATATTTCAAATCATGTTCATATCAGGTTTCATTTCCCATTTCCTTTACTTTCCGAACTCCCCTTTGGCATAGTTCTCAGCCATCAAGACACTTTATTGGGCCATAATGTGAGGGGAAATTGTGCTTCGATTTTAATGGCTGGATGCTGAGGAAAGCCATTTTGGTGAAAGTGACAATAATATTTTTTTTTGTTGTGCCAGCAGTTGATCACCTTATAATGCCCTCTGTCAAGATTGTTACTTGAGAAAACATAGGAAAGTTGCATAAGTTGGCTGTATAGACTGATAAAACTGTAGTTGCAGAAATTGTTTTTTAGGGGGAATGTGAAATCTATGTATCCAAACTCTGTATATTTTTCCTTCTGGGTTTTGGAGTATAGGTCCTGTATGTATAGGTTTTTTTTTTTTCATACAGATATGCATGTAATATCCTGTGTCGAGATTACCACAAATAGGCTTGTAACACGTATGGAATAGATAGATTTCCCTGTTCTTACTTCTCCATCTTTTCCCCTTTCTATCTACCTACCATTACTCTTCCCCTGTACACTCTAGCCACGGCTCATCCATTAACATAGCTATCTAAATTCAGCATAAATTTTCTGTAAATTATTAGCCTTTTGCACAATAATCTCCATTATGTATAGCCCATGCATGTATATATCCTTTTATGTAGATATCTATTACCTATGGAAAACAATTGTTATGCATATTTTCCTATTATCTGTATATATATACATCTACATTCATATACATATATATATGTATATGTATACCTATATGTCTATACATGTATCTCTTCATATACATTGGTTTTCACGTATAAGCATTTAGGTAGATATTTTCTCCTGTAAATACAAATCCATTATCACATTTCATTTAGCATAAATATATATATTTTCATTTTAGTCTAAACTTGGTGCCTAGATATTACCACAGGCATTTCAATTATGTTTTTTAGCCATTGTATTGTATATTTCGATTGTAGTCCTGGTGTAACTACCTATGTATGTTCATTGAGGTAAAGTTTGCAAATCTCTCTTTTGCATGCCATATTTCTCGTACTAATTCTCATTTTGCAGGAAAATATGGAAAATATGGTTTCTTCTTAGAGCTATCAAATATTTAGTTATATTTTTATTTTTGTCAATGATGTAACAATTAAATATAAACCTTGGAATAATATTTACTTTTCTCATGCTTAGATTAGGATGCATATCATGTAGTTTGATTTATGCAATATCCTGATTATGTGATTCATGCATTTTATTTCAAAATCACCATGGATGTACATGAATGGCACGTGCACCAACTCTTAGAGAGTTGATGAACTCGGTGGAGTCCATATTTACGGCCCTAGTCGGAACATGGACGAGACCCAAATCCATCACCTTTCTACTAGTCACACTGAGCCTACACTCTTAGGCTATCTTAAAAATGCACATCATATTTCCAATTTTTCAAAATATTGTGAATTAACTCAAATAAACCCTGAACATATTCATGGCCACAGTCAGAATATGTGAAGGATTTACTTTGGCTTAATACACATTTTTCCAACAAATTTCTCAGAAAATCTCTTCAAAGTGCATTCATTCATTCAAATCACCTGCATCATGGCATCATCTACTTTTCTCATGATTTTCTCAAGAAAACTTCATTCCATGGAAATCAGTTTCTCAAGAAACTTCTAAAATTTTCAAAATCGAATTTTCCAAGTCAAGTTTTCCCGTGATTTTCCCTGAAAAATGTTGTTTTCTTAAGATTCTTTTCAAAGGGAATTTCTCATCTTTCTCAAAAAATCAAAATCGATTTCCAAGTGTTTCAAGGTTAAGATTCTCAGGATTTCAATTTCCCGTGTTTCAATTTTCCTTCTCTAAAGAGTTTTTCAGTGAATTTTACTCATTTTCTTGAGAAACTTTTCAAAGCCAGAATCTTCCTGATCAGCATTTTCTCTTCCAGTGTTCACCTTTTTCTCAAGAATCACTTCTGTTTTTTTAGGATTTTCAACCATTCATGATTCTCCCAAATCTTCATAAATTCTCTCGAGATTTCAAATCCTTTTCATCAGAATTTCCTGAGAGACTGATTTCCACCTTTTTCCTGAAAAAGACTTTTCCAACTCCAAAAGCATTTTCCAAGCATACATCATGTTTTCCAACTGGCATTTTTTTTTAAATTTTCATAGCACATGCCTGAATTCTCTGTGCATTTAGGGTAGAACACAATTTTGATGATTTAACTAAGTCAAGCACACTTGGTCCTTGGTTCGATTACCCCTGTTAAAGGCGGCAGGAACGGTCGAACCTTGTACCGACAGGTCGAGCCCCATCCCATGGATTTTTCTGCTATTTTAAAAAACGGAGGCGAGTATTTCAAAAGAAATTTCCAAAATCCGGTCCAGTTTGAATCGCGAAAGCATTTTCCTCTCTCTTCCGCAAGGAAGGGAAGACGGGAAAAATTTTGCGACGAAAACAGGTTTGGCGACCATGATGAGACCTGTCCTTGTCTAATCAAAATTGTGCTTGATTTAGTTCAATTATCGAAACTGTGTTCACAAAATGTCAGCCCTTTTACTTTCGATATCATGCGAACCTAGGAGCCTAGATTATGACCTAGCTAACATTGACTGCATATAGCTTAGGTATGGTTTGGTAGGACCAGGTTGAGGAGATATTTTCATGCTCACATAGACTTAGGTCTAAATACAACTCTCCTCAATTTAGGATCTGAATGCAAACAATGTATGCTTCTTTAAAGTTTTCAAAATCTATCTCTATAGGATTTAGAGCCCTCTATTTCTTGCATGTGATCATTTTTTCAAACCTCAATTACCTATCATTACCTGGCCTTCACGTTGCTGGGCTCTCTTCCAGAACCCTAGTTCGGGACAGAGCCTCACAACTGGGCCACTTATTTGGGTTAACACCCCCCTACCACGTACCGCGGGCCACAGTCCGAAGTATATCGGTAGGCGCTCAAGGATGTTGGAAAACCTTACCTTAGAACCAGAGTTGAAATTATATGCCACGTACCTCGAATTTCGGTTCGGGTATATCGGCGTAACTAGATTGGACAAACATGATCTGAACCTAGAGTTAGGATTAGGGTCCTACAACTATTTTTAAAATGATGCATATAGAGTCAGCCTTTTAAGGAGTGTTGTATGTGCATAAATGCTTGTGCAGGATGTGATTGTTTGTATGCTACCTTGCTTTCTTTCATATTTTTCCCAAAAATATTTTTAAATATCCATATTCTCACCTTTTCCTTTATCTTCTCAAACCCTGGATAATTTTCCCAAATATCCAATTTCTTTCAAAACTCCAGGTGATTTTTCATTCTCTTGTTCTACTGGATCTCGAATTTCCAGCTGCATTTTATATCCTGCCTGCGAATTTTCAAAATTTCCCATATTTTCCGAAGTCTCATTCTGAGTCTTTCTCTCTTTTCAGTTCGATGGCATCCAGTCAAGTGGATCCTATCTTTCCTGAAGGTCACATCTCCTACGAGGTGCGACAAGGTTGTCCTGAACATCGAGCCCTTACACTACAAAAAAACAGTTGATTAGCGACGGAATTTAGCGACGGAGTTATATCGTCGCTACTTAGCGACGGATTAACGAGAGAAATGAATCCGTCGCTAAATTTGGAGAATTTTACAAAACTAGCGACAGATTATATTCCCTCGCAAAATCCGTCGCTACGTAGCGACGGATTGTGCGAGAGAATATTTTATCGCAATAAATACGACAGTTAGCGACGAAATTGCGACGGCTAAAATTCCGTCGCAAAATAGCGACGGCCTAGGCGACGCAATATTTTCTGTCACCTTTTTCGTTTTTTGAATTACGATGGCTTAGCGACGGAATTAATCCGTCGCGAAATGTCGCATTACCCCTAATCCCAGCCCTCTTTTTCCTTTCTCCTTTCGCTGCTCCCGCCCGCCGCCCTCTCCCTCCTGCCGCCCTCTTCCTTCGGCCGCCCTATCCATCCCTGTCGACCCCCACCGTTCGCCGGAAGTCGATCTCCGTCAACCTTCCGCCGCCGCCGCCCGGAGCAACCGCAGGTATTTCCGGGCCCCCACCGTTAAATGGATTGGGGGTCGACCCCCTGCGTTTTCCGGCAGGGGGTCGACCCCCTGCGTTTTCCGGCAGGGGGTCGACTCCGCCAGGCGGTCGACCCCGGTAGGGGGTCGACCCCCTGCTGTGTCCGGCTGAGGGTCGACCCCCTGCCGTGTCCGGCCGGGGGTCAACCCTAGTAGGGGGTCGACCCCCTGCCGTGTCCGGCCGGGGGTCAACCCTAGTAGGGGGTCGAACCCCTGCCGTGTCCGGCCGGGGGGGGGGGGGGGGGGGTCGACCCCCCGCCGTGTCCGGCCGGGGGTCGACCCCCCGCCGTGTCCGGCCGGGGGTCGACCCCCCGCCGTGTCCGGCCGGGGGTTGACCCCCTACCTTGTCCGGCCGGGGGTCAACCCCTTTTGATGTCCGGCAGGGGGTCGACCCCGGTAGGGGGTCGACCCCCTGCCGTGTCCGGTCGGGGGTCGACCCCCTGCCGTGTCCCGCCGGGGGTCAACCCCCTGCCTTGTCCGGCAGGGGGTCAACCCCTTGTCATGTCCGGCAGGGGGTCGACCCCGACAGGCGCTCGACCCCGTCAGGGGGTCGACCCCGGCAAGGAAAAGCCCTTTCCCATTGCACCCTCTCCTTCGTTGCGCTCGAGTTCAACCCTCACACCTCTCCATCCACAGCCTCCTGAGCATCTCCCATGTCAGTCGGAGCCTCATCGGAGTCACCTACATGTGCCTCCAATCGCCAGAGCCACCTCAACTAATCTTCCACAAGAGCTGAGCCCCGTTGAATGCTCAGCGGGGCCCCTCCACACCTCATTTTTCAAACGGCGCTGCCCATTAGCAAATTTAGTCACAATTCCTACAAATATGATATTCGTGGATCCATATCCGCTCAAGGATGAGTTGGCAGGATCCTATTGTCCTAAGTTTGAAAGAGTTTTTTTTCATGGTGACTTCATTTTAAAACATCATTTTTTTTGTGCAGATTTCTCAACGGAATTCGCTTGTGCCCCGCCACCCGTGGTAAGTAAATAACAAAAAAAATGCAAATCGGGTAAATACCCGTGGTGAGTAAGTGATGCAAGCGTATCACATGTTATTTAATTTATTAGATGTAACACTTTATTGTTCACACACTCACTTAGTTGTTGATATTTAGGGTTGCTTTGTTGGAGTTCGGAGATCATGCTGAGCATGCTTTTAATGTAGAAATATGGAAGTGTTCTTATTTTTGGAGTACGGAGTCCATGCTAAGCATGGTAGTAGTTAGTGAGATATTGAAGTGTGTTTGTTGCAGGTACATGTTTGCCATTTGTTTGATATGAATGATTATGATGTATTGCAATGTTTGATGTAATTGTATCCATGCTTGCATGTAGTTACTTTCAATTTGATTTTGACTTCCATGTGAAATTTTATAATAAAAGCATGCTTCAAATGATTGTATCGTGTCATTAATAGTTTGCACATGAAAATATTAAGTTATCAATGCATGCATCAAAATTCTTGTTATTGTTTGACATAGTATATTGCATGATAAATTTGATATTTTCTTCATCGTAGCATTTTGATTGTTTTTTTTTTAATTCGTTAGGATACTATTCGTAATATCATACGACAGAATGACTGCAAACCGTGAATGGATGTACCGTAGGATAGTGGACAATGAGTTATCGCATGAATATATGGATGGTGTTGACAGTTTTATTGAATTTGCAACTGCAAGTGTCAGTATAGTGGATCCTACAGGTCAGATTAGGTGTCCCTGCAAGATTTGTAAGAATAATCGATTTGTAGAACCTCATAGCGTTAGACATCACCTATACAGGAAGGGTTTTGTGAGTGATTATCAAAACTGGATGTTTCATGGAGAAGAATTTAGAAACGATTTTGATGCAGGGGTGAATGTGGTGCACGATAATCAATATACGGATTTGATATTTGATGCCGCAGGAACAGAACTGGGTTCTGCTATGAGTTCTAGTGATGTAAAAACTGCCATAGATGAAGAATCACCAAACGATGCAGCTAGTAGATTTTATGATTTACTTAGAGATGCTGATGAGCCACTTTAGAACGGTTGTGAGAGTCACACTATTTTGTCTGCAGTTCTTCAACTAATGAATTTGAAGTCCGAGTATAACTTGAGTCAACCATGTTTTGACCGTTTGTGCATGATTGTGAAGAGTATGTTGCCCAAAGATGAGAAATTGTCACAAAATTTCTATCGTGCGAAAGTTATGGTCAACGCTCTAGGTATGGGTTACAAAAAGATTGATGCTTGTCCAAATCACTGCATATTGTATTTCAAGGATCAGGAAAATGACATATCATGCCCGTCATGTGGGCATCCTCGGTTCAAGCCAAAGACAAGAGGCAATGGTAGCACGAGATCAAAAGAAGTTTCATACAAGTCGCTCCGCTACTTTCCTATCACTCCTAGATTGCAGCGATTGTATATGTCTTCAAGAACAACTAAACACATGAGATGACATGCAAATAAAGTTCAACACGATGAAAACAAGATCACGCATCCTGTTGATGCTGAAGCTTGGAAGCACTTTGATCGTACTCATCAGAACTTCACAATGGAAGTGCGAAATGTTAGACTCGGTCTATGTACAGATGGATTTAATCCATTTGGGGGTAGATCAACTCCATACTCATGCTGGCCAGTATTTGTAACTCCATACAACCTTCCACCAAGCTTGTGTATGAAACGTCCAAATCTTTTCTTGTCTCTGTTGATCCCTGGTCCGACCTCACCTGGCCAAAATCTTGATGTATATCTAAGGCCATTGATTGATGAACTAAAAGTACTGTGGGATGACGGTGTTACCACGTATGATGCCCACAAAAAACAAAATTTCAACATGAAGGCCGCTGTTCTATGGACAATCAGTGACTTCCCTGCATATGGTATGTTACTTGGTTGGAGCACACATGGGAGGTTGGCTTGTCCGTACTGCATGGAGGATTCCAAAGCTTTTAGATTGAGGCATGGAAGGAAGCCTTGCTGGTTTGAGTGCCATCGTCGATTTCTACCCAGCGATCATCCGTTCCGACGTCAAAAGAATGCATTTAAAGCAGGCACAACTGAAACGGAAGGTCCATCCTCAAGATTGTCCGGCATAGAGATTCTAAGAAGATTGCGATACTTTCCAGATGTATTAACAGATGCCCGCAGTCCTACACCCTTTCGTGGATTTGGGAAGGATCACAATTGGACGAAAAAATCTATTTTTTGGGAACTATCGTATTGGCCGACCCTATTGATACGACATAATTTGGATGTGATGCATGTAGAGAAAAATGTGTTTGATAATGTGTTCAATATAGTAATGAATATTAAAGGAAAAACGAAGGATAATCCGAAGGCCCGTATGGATTTAAAATTAATATGTAAAAGACCAGAATTGGAACTCAAAGAGTATAATGGCAAAGTACTGAAACCAAAGGCGAAGTACGTGCTCGGGCCTGATTAAATAAAACATGTATGTCAATGGTTGAAACAGATGAGATTTCCAGATGGATATGTCTCTAACATTGCTCGGGCTGTGAAGATTGACGATGGACAGTTATATGGGTTGAAGAGCCATGATTGTCATATCTTTATGCAACGATTGATACCCCTAGCATTCCATGATATGTTAGACAAACCTATATGAGGGGTATTGTCTGAGTTGAGCGGATTTTTCAGAACATTGTGCGCATCGGAGGTCGTTGTATCAGATGTAAAGAATCTCGAGGACTCTGTCATCACCACTGTTTGTCTGTTAGAAAAGATATTTTCGCCAGCATTTTTCGATGTTATGGAACATTTGATCATACATCTGCCATATGAACTAAGGGTTGGTGGCCCTGTGCAATATCGATGGATTTGATCTGGAGTTGCAAAGCGAAGTTTCACATCTCACTGATGCAAAAGTACAAAAAGAACGTGAAACTAAGTTTGTGGAGTGGTTGAAACAGTTGGTAAAGAAGCTAACATAAATTTTGTACTTATAAACAACACTAAGTTACTTAATTGATCGTGATCACAATCATTGTTTATGTCTGTGCGTAGGTTCGCCATGGTGATGTTAAAGATCAAGGAATATGTGATTTAGAAAATGGTCCGACCAAAGTTGTGCAATGCTACAACGGGTATATCGTAAATGGTTATCGATTCCATACAAAAGACTACGGTATAAACAAATCAACGATAAATAGTGGCGTGTGTGTCAAGGGTAGCAGCTACGGTGAAAATGAACATGATTACTACGGTGTTATAGAGGAAATAATGGAGTTGACTTACTTAGGCATGAATAACAGGGTTACGATATTCAAGTGTCATTGGTTTGATCCAACTGCAACAAGACTCGACAAAGCTTCAGGCATTGTGGAGGTGAATCATAAATCCAGGTTTGGAACATATGAACCATTCATATTAGCCTCGCAAGCTCAACAAGTTTATTATACTTCATATCCGAGTATAAAAAAGTCAGATAGAAATGAATGGTGGACAGTTTGCAAGGTGAAATCCAAACTATACCCCGAGTATGATCATTTACAGGAAGATGAGTTAGCTAAAGATAGTGATTACTATCAATCAGATGATGTCTATGACTTCGCTTATGGTCACAATGTTGCGCATGATATGCATGTCATATCTCCATTGGCCGATGAAACATTCATAGAGGAATGTGATCCAAATGATGTACCAAGTGGATGGGCAAACAATGAAGAAGAAGAAGAAGAAGAAAGTCAAACTAGTGACGAGGAAGAATTCTCAAGCTAGTGAGCAAAATCTTATACTACAAACCTCTATTTAAATGCATTGTAATACTTGATGTGAGTTGTATTGCAATACTTGGTGTGAATGATTAAAAATTTTATTTGAATGTATTGTAATACTTGATATGAATTATTCGAATGCATTGTAATACTTGATGTGAATGATTTCAATTATCTGAATGTATTATAATTTATGCAACAAATGATTTGAATTAGTGCAATACTTGATGTGAATGATTTAAATTATTTGAATGCATTGTAATGCTTGATGTGAATGACTTGAATGCATTGTAATACTTGATGTGAATTATTTGAATGTATTGTATGACATATGTTATTTGTTAGAATATGGTTCGTGGAGGTTATAGTGGTTGCTCATCCAGTAGTAGCCAGGCTCAGCCTTCATCTTCACGGGCTCCTGTGATAGGTATATCATATAACTAATTGGATGCTTGATTAGTTCAAATGCGCATTCTGACAATTTCTAATGTATTTTTTTACAGATGATGTTGCGCCTGTACATGACCCACCTACACCAGTTGATCACACAAGTCAACAGCCAACACAGAAAACAGGGTCTTCTCAGGCTGGCACAAGAAGACTCATTCGAATAGTGTATATCGATAATCGACCGTAAGTATTTTGTTTTCAATTATTGCATATTTTTTAAATATTTTATATTGATATTTACTGTGTAACAATTCATGTGCAGTACGAGGTTTGAGCCACAAGAAGTAGTACGGGAGATTAAGAATTCACTTCTTCAACATCTACCAGAACCAGTTGCTCAATGAAAAGAGTACCCAAAGGAGGTGTTAGACAGATTGTGGTCCTCATTCATGGTATACAGTTGTTCCTCATAGTTAATGTGTTTCATATTTAATTTATTTAAGCAATGTCTACTAACTTTCTGAAAATATTTGTAGGCTTCGAATCGCTTCGCAACTACGGTGGAAGAAAATGATGCAAGGAAGGTGTGGCAGAAGGTGGCTGCCAATCGATTTGCAGACATGCTGCACACTATGAAGATTGCAGCAAAAAAAGCATCTGGCGTAGTAGATGATCCATTACTGTGGAAGGGACATGGTCCTATTACTATCAGGAGAGATTACTGGGATGAAATGTGCGATAAGTGGGCGGGAGATGCATTTAGAAATTGCTCTGCGAAGGCTGCACAAAATCGATCGAAGATGCCCGAAGCCCATCTACACACAGGTGGATCTAAGACATTTGGGAGCCACCTAAAGAAAATGGTAACTCATTAATATATAATATTAATTTTATAAGTATTGTTGCAAACTTGTGTACTAAATCTTTTGTCATTTAACTTCGCAGGAAGCAGAAAAATGAGGCAGTGTACCATATAAGGATGTGTTTGTAGAAACACATAAACGGAAGACCACGGGAGTCTTCGTATCAGAGAAGGCAAGAACGACAACAGTATGTATTAATTCTATTAATAATCATTGCAATATATATGCAAGTTATCATAATGTTATCATTAATTATTAATGAATACTTTAAACATTATTTTGTAGGAGGCATATGAGCAACAGATGGTAGAGCGATATGGCGATGACGCTACTCAGCATCCATCATTTGATCCTACAGCATGGGTGACTGCAGCAGGTGAACCCAAAAAAGGTCTCGTGTTCGGGTTTGGGAGTAATATGAACACTTCACCAGTTATTGGTTCTTCCAGTTACGGCTCACCGACTTCTTGCGCCGACATAAGCTCCAAGCAGCCGACTATTCTTTCCGGTGATGATGTACGCCAGATCATTAATGAATCACTGAATAACTACTTCCAATACACCGTCGCCCCCTTTCTCCGAAATGAGATTAAGGCCGTTGTTCAGGATAGGGGATCTTCGATTCCAGGTCCCTCTCAGGTATAATCACATATTCAGTTTTTTGTCTGCCTTAGAACACATATGAGCATAATCGAATCACATATATAACTTTTTGCTTGCCTAAGAACACATATGAGCATGTTATAATCACATATTCAGTTTTTTTACTGCCTTAGAGCACATATGAGCATGCTATAATAACATATAGAGTTTTTTTATTGTATTAGAGCACATATGAGCATGCTATAATCACATATAAAGCTTTTTTGCCTGCCTAAGAACACATATGAGCATGATAGAATCACATATAAAGTTTTTTTGACTGCATTAGAACACATATGAGCATGCTATAATCACATATTCAGTTTTTTGATTGCCTAAGAACACATATGAGCATGTTATAATCACATATTCAGTTTTTTGACTGCCTTAGCACACATATGAGCATGCTATAATAACATATAGAGGTTTTTTACTGCCTTAGAACACATATGAACATGCTATATATCATTTATGATAGAATCACATATAAATTTTTTTGCTTTGCCTGCCTTAGAGCACATATGAGCATGCTATATTCACATATTCAATTTTTTGACTGCCTTAGCACACATACGAGCATGATCGAATCACATATATAGTTTTTTGCCTGCCTTAAAGCACATCTGAGCATGGTAGAATCACATATAGAGTTTTTCTAGATGCCTTAGAACACATATGAACATGCTATAATCAGATATTCAATTTTTTGACTGCCTTAGCACACATATGAGCATGATAGAATCACACATATATATATATATATATATATATATATATATATATATATATATATATATATAACTTTTTGTCTGCCTTAGAGCACATATGAGCATGATAGAATCACATATAGAGTTTTTTTATTGCCTTAGATCACACATGAGCACATGATAGAATCACATATAGTGTGTAATTTATTTCATTATATTTTTTTTATCAATACTGACTGTTCTTTTCTTGTGTAGGCTGCTAGCGATAATCAGCGTAGTGGAGCTGAAGGGACAGATAAAGACAATGAACAAGAAGACGCACAAAATCTTGGCGATGATTAGAGGATTGTGTTGAAGAAGTTCTATTTTTTTTATGTTTCCTAATTGTAATTGTTGAATTGTAAATAATTAAACTTTTTTATTTTAAGGTGGAACGATTAATTGTTGTAGATTCTTGTTATATGAAATTTTTTGTGTGGTTTGTTTTTTATTTACAGGAAATATAAATTGTACAGGAAATAGAAATTGCTCGGTATTTAATTTTCAAATAAAATTTTTTTATTTTTTTTTCCTGTTTGCGACGGATTAGCGACGGAACCATCCGTCGCTATTCATATTAATCTAGCGACGGCATAGCGACGGAAGTAAATCTGTCGCCAAGCCGTGGTCGTCGTTTAGTACCGGCGGATTGACGACGGAATATAGCGCTCGTTATTCTGTCGCAATTAGCGACGGACCTGGCGACAGAATAATTCTATCGCCAGTTAGCGTCGAAATATTCGCGACGTAAGCATACTGTCGCCTCGTTGTCGCTAATCCGTCGCTAACCATGTTAGCGACGGATTAGCGACGGAATGTGGTCGTCGCTAATCTACTGCTTTGTTGTAGTGTTAGCACCGGAACTTTCATTCCCTGGTGGTACTATTCCTGGCTCAAAAGCTTTTCCCGAATGTTCCCGGACCATTTAAGCGAGTGCGAATTAGAATTGGCATCAGCAGTTGGAAAGCAGACCATCAACGACAACTTGATCCACGCAATGTTAGAGCGATGGAATCCACGGACATGTACCTTCTGGTTCCCATGGGGAGAAATGACCGTGTTAATGGATGAATTTTCAGAAATCATGAGATTACTAGAACCAGCCGGTCAACCAGGAGATCCATTAGAACATCAATTCCTGATCAATGTCAAGGGTTTGGACCCCCGAGACTCATTATCTCGTATGACAGGTCGCCGATCCTGGCCCCTGATTCAGTTGGACGGAAACGAATATGACAATTTGCTCGAGTTGTACCGCCAATACGGGACCTTCGCTGAAGTCAGCTCATTATCAAGAATAGCCAGAGAAAGAGATGATTTCATTCTCTCTCAAATTAGATTTCCAATGTACCCACAATATGGCTGAATATGAATCCCTAATTCAAGGTCTAAAGATTCTATTAGACTTCGATGTCAAGAGAGTGCATGCTTACGGTGACTCATTACTCGTCGTCAATCAAGTCCGAGCTGAATGACAGGTCAAATATCAGAAGCTATTTCTTTATCAGAAAATTGTTTCAGCTCTTGTCAGCAAGTTTGAAGAATTTTAGCTATTCCATATCAAGAGAGACTTTAATCAAATGGCCGATAGCCTAGCCAGTTTGGGCTCTATTATGGCATTCAAGAATGGAGAATCTTTTCGCTCTTTTGAAATCGGCAGACTTGACCAACCCGCTTTCCTTCCAACAGAACAAGTTAATCAAGCTGAGCAAACGAAGAAGCCTTGGTATTACAACATCAAAAATTTCATAGAAACCAGGGAATTTCCCCCAGAACTCTCGAAGAAAGAGTAACGAGCAATTCAGCGCATGTCCACTCGATATTTCATTCTGGCCAATGTCCTCTATCGTCGTGGATTCAGTTCAGAGTATTTCAGATGTTTAGATGAAGATGAAGCCAAAGAAGCCATGCGAGAAGCACACAAAGGCATTTGTGGTGGTCACATCGGCTACCAAACCCTTGTCAAGCAGATCATCAGAGCAGGTTACTATTGGAAGACTATGCAGCAAGACTGCTATCAGTATGTGAAGAAGTGTATTCAATGCCAGATACACGCACCTTCTATTCATGCTCCGACAACATATTTACAATCTGTTGTCTCTCCATGGCCGTTCTCTATGTGAGACTTCAATGTCGTAGGTCCCATCACTCCTTCTGCTTCAAATGGCCACAAATACTTCCTTGCTGCAACAACATATTTCACCAAGTGGGTAGAAGCCATCACTCTTCGCACAGTAGAAGGTCGACACGTGGTCTCTTTTATTCACAAGAGCATCCTTTGCCGTTTTGGCATCCCACATGACATCGTGTCAGATAATGGCAGTCATTTCAAGAATGAAAAAATGAAGACATTATGCTCAAAGTTCAAGATCTATCATCATTTTTTCGCTCCATATTATCCTCAAGGGAATGGTCAGGCAAAAGCTACCAACAAAATCTTAATTTGTATCTTGGAGCGAACCGTGGAAACATGCCGTGACTGGCATGAGAAGATCCACGATGCACTATGGTCCTACTGGACCACCATTCGTACACCAACGAATGCTACTCCATCAGAATTGGTCTATGGAACAGAAGTAGTATTGCCGCTACATGTTCAGAAGCTCGCTTTGAAATTTGCGTCACTGCTAGAATTATCTCTTGATCAATACAAGCAGCAGCGACTGGTACAGTTAGACTTGCTCGACAAGAGAAGGCTAAAAGCAGCAGAGCATGCTCAATCCTATCGCCAAAGAATAGCCAGGCAGTATGCGAAGTATGTCATCGAAAGAAGATTCAAAGTCAATGATTTAGTACTTCGATCCACAACTTATCTCAAACATCATCCTGGCGGTAAATGGTCGCCAAATTGGGAAGGTCCATATGTTGTTAAAGAAGCATTACCCCGCAACTCATATCGGCTCATCAACGCCGATGGAGTAGAATTACCAGATCCCATTAAGGCTCGACATTTGAAAAAGTTTTATACTTGAAGCATCTATTCTTCCTTTGTAATCTTCCTATTTTCTTCAAATAATGATCAAACTTTCTTTTCCCAGTTACACTGAGGCATTTTTAAAATTTTAGTCTGTATGCAGGCAGAAGAAAAATTCCTCATTTGCACACACTTGTGCATTCATTTGCATTCAACTGCATTAATAACAATCTGGTCAGTATTGGGATTTCAACAAACAGTCCCATCACAGCTCCTAATTGTTATTCAAAATAAAAAAACAATCATTAATACTGAACCAAGATCCAGTGCTCGAACTGGTATTATTTCAAAATCCAGTGCTCGAACTGGTATTATTTCAAAATCCAGTGCTCGAACTGGCATCATTTCAAATCCAATTTTCAAGTGGGTCAATGTTTTCTTTCAAAAAACCGAGTTCCGACTCGGGTTTTCCTTCAAATCATTTTTTCTTTCTTTTGAAGACCTGAGTTCCGACTCAGGTTTTCCTTTAAAATTACTTTTTCTTTCGTTGATCCGAGTTCCAACTCGGGTGTTCCCTTAAATCATTTTCTTTTGTTGATCCGAGTTCTGACTCGTGATCTCTCTACCTTATTCGAGCTCTTCATTTTTCTTTTGTTGATCCGAGTTCCGACTCGAGATCTCTTTATTTACTCGAGGCCTGACTCAAGCTCTTCATTTTCTTTGTTGATTCGAGTTTTGACTCGTGATCTCTTTACCTTATTTGAGCTATGATTCGAGTCTTCATTTTCTTTTGTTGATCCAGGTTCCGACTCGAGATCTTTTTATTCACTCGATCCCTGACTCGAGCTCTTCATTTTCTTTTGTTGATCCGGGTTCCGACTCGAGATCTTTTTATTTACTCGAGCCCTGACTCAAGCTCTTCATTTTCTTTTGTTGATCCGGGTTCCGACTCGAGATCTCTTTATTTATTCGAGCCCTAACTCATCATTCTTTGTTGATCCGGGTTCCGACTCGTGATCTCTCTACTTTATTCGAGTTCTGACTCGAGCCATTTATTCTCCTGCATTGATCTAAGTTATGTCAATCCTCAGGGTCAGTCGATTTCTCAAATTTGATATTTTGCCCACCAATTTTCAATTCAAATCTTCGGATCATTCAATTCTCCAATCTTGACCCCCGGGTCACCCAATTTCCAAATTCAAATTCCAATTCTCATTACCAAATTCTCAATTTTGACCTCTAGGTCATTCAACTTCCAACTTTTGACCTCCAGGTCACCCAATTCCAATTTTCCAAGTTCAATTTTCAATTTTGACCTCCGAGTCACCCAGTTTCCAATTTTGACCTCTAGGTCACTCAATTTCCATTTTTCGACCTTCGGGTCACTCAATTCTCAATTTCGACCTTCGGGTCACACAATTTCGACCTTTTGGTCAACCAATTCTCAATTTCGACTGTCAGGTCATCCAATTTCGACCTCCGGGTCATTCAAACAATCAATTTTCCAATTTTCAATTTCGACCTTTGGGTCAATCAATTTCAATATCCAATTTCAATCATTTTCTCTTGCGAGAGACCCTTTTTATAGGGAGAGTTCGAGGGAGCCCGTTCTTTTCGCATGCTATCCAATTTGTTCACTTAGCCCCTTTTCAGGGAGAGTTTGAAGGGACTCGCGTCTTTATGAACTGTTTGCAAAACAATTTCCAATTTCACACAAGGAACCCTTTTCATAGGGAGAGGCTCGACGAAGGCTCGCTTTTCTTGTGGCCACCCCAATTTTCATACTAGGCCATCTTTCGTCATGGAGGACCCTCTTTTTAGAGAGAGTGTGATGAACTCGTTCCTTTCATGACCCAAATTTCCGACCTCACTATTATCGCCCCCCTTTCTATAAGAGAAGCCTAATATTAGGGAGCTTTGACGAAAGCTTAATTTCTCTTCGAAAGTTCGTTTTGCAAAACACCTCCTCTTCAGGGAAGATAGGAGTATTTTCCATTTCCCATTCAGGTAAGGGCTAAGCCTGAGTCTCTCTTTTTGGGGAAAAAGAGAGGAGAATTTTCGTCACGGATGTGTTGAGCCGGACCTCAAATGCTCTCTTTCACCCAGGATTTCAAGAACACTTGTGTCAATCTGTTAATCAATCACCTGTTGATTTCAAACTTTATTGCACAAATTTTACCTCAGTTTACCTTTAACATTACTTCCAAAAGAGTGAAGCTTTTGCGAAAAAAGATTCAAAATTCAAATTCTTTTTATTGGCCAACCAAAAAGATGAAGGATAAATCCTTGATATGGCCAGAAAAGAAGATTCAATGTTATTAAAAAGCCGTAGGTGATTGATATTTATCGCAGTTATGGCACATCTCTAAAGATTATTCTTGTAAAGATGAGGCAGTGAAAATATCTTGAGCGCTATAAAAGGAGAGAATTCACCCAAGCCCTGTTTCCTCAAAATCACCTAAGCTGCAACTAAATATCCGCAAAAGGGATCTCTCAATTGTCGTCAAGATGAAGGCGAATTAAGCGAGTAGACCCCCGGGGCCAAAGAAGATTTGAAACATCTCCAAGATGACGGAGTTTATGACGGATCCTTCCAGGGAAAGTCCAAAGCACTGTCGAGATGAAGACAGATGCGATGAACCTCCCGACAATCCCTGAAAGATATTTAATTGCAGCTATCATCCCAAGATCTCAAGCCAATGAGCCAGTACCATCAACATGACCTCTGAGGCAGAGAAGGATCGAAACATCTCCAAGTTGAAGGAGTTTGTGACATACGTTTTAAAAAAGAGAGAGAGAGAAAGGAAAAAGAAAGAAAGAAAAGTCAAGACACCTCTGAAATGAAGGAGAATATAACTGAAACCCAAGTTAGCCAAAAAGAGTGCAGAAAGATTATCATGAGAGAAGCTCCCAGGATATCAAACTGCCAAATCTATCAAGAATCGTCTTTAAATTTGTGAAATTCTATTATCAATATTCTTTCATCAATTGCTTTCATAATATCAAATTTTCTTTCTTGTTCATATCAAGGAAATTGATAGCTTCCTTGAAGAAGGTCAATCACAAGTAATTTGGATTCCAAAATCTTGATTCTACGAAGTGAAGCTCGTTTGGAGGTAATGCTTCAAGTAGAAAAGAAGAAATATTTTGCAACAATGTGCATCATTTTCAAATACTTTAAATCAACAACAGAATTCTCAACATGTTGACAATATTTTCTAGCTATCCTGACGTGAAGTGAGAAGCTTGATGTTCATTTTTGATACATCCTGACACCAATTTTAAATCCCTCTTAAGGACTTGATTCCTTTCCTTCTTTGAGAGCGTGAACTCTTAGATATGCACACTTCCCTGTGTCCCCACTATCCCAGCATAGACAGTCCCATTTCAGTTCGAGGTCGAACCACCAATCATTTTCTCGCAAAAGGCAATTTCAAAAGCTATTTAGTCTCAGCCATGAGACGCCCAAGATCAACCCCTTTTCAAGCTTTAGTGACCCCATTTCCCTTCCTTTTGCAAAACCCCTGTCGGATTTATTGTGCAAAATCTGAAGGTTCCATCATGGTCTCTTCTTTCGAGGATTCCATTCCATTTTCCGTCCGATCAGGATAAGGGTACAAACCTGAGTCTCATTCAAGGAGGTATTCCATTTTCCGCCCGATCAGGATAAGGGTACAAACCTGAGCCTCATTCAAGGAGGTATTCCATTTTTCGCCCAATCAGGATAAGGGTACAAACCTGAGCCTCATTTTAATGAGGTATTTCATTCCCCAATCAGGTTAAGGGTCATACCTGAGATTCGTTCCATACGAGGTATTTTCGGTCCCATCCAGGTTAAGGGCAAAAACCTGAACTTCACTCTCATAAAGCAAATTTATTCCTCTTCATTCTCCATTTCATATCTACCATTTTCCTCGGGCTAATTTCTTCATACCCAGTCAGATCCTTCTAACTGGGGCATTTTTTTGGTATATAGCCCAAATTTGGTGTGTTTTTCTTTGCCACTAAGCTCGGCGACAAACGACTTATGGGTTGAACGGACACAGCACATTAGGGTCAACCTATACCCTAACAATGAAAAATCAAGGTTTTCCCAGGGGTCTGGGAAAATCGATTTTTAACAGAGTTCAACTCTATTTATAAAAATCTCAAAAATTTTAGACAATTAGTAGATTTCACCGTGAATCTACTGTAATTTTTAGAGGGAGATTCGGATCCTCCATCTAGGAGATCTTGAAAGTTCTTGTCTGCTAAAATGAAGTTTGGATTCTCGAGGGGGTTCAAAACCCGATTTAGGGTTTTGATTTGTAGAGTGGGGACCCAAAATCCAAATCAAGCAAGGTTTTTTGCATCAGATCAACAACAGATAGATTCTTTCAACATAAAAATTTCGAGATTTATGAATAATAATTGCTACATGAAATAACATTTACATTGCACGCCTGAATGAAAAACTATAAACTAACTAGGCATACATTAAGGAAATTTATGAAACACATCTAAAATAATCTAAACGTCATACCTAGATCCTATGATCTACATGAAAATAAATAAAATTAAAGATAATCAGGGTTATATGAATCATATATATATATATTTTTTTGTAGCTATAGAAGGAATGATCCGATCCTTTCATTTGGATGGATCTCTTCCTTTAGATAGCCTTAACTATGATAAATCAAGAATATGAAACCATGAAATAGCCCCTTTTAATCATACGAATCCAGTTTCAAAACTGGATTCTTAATTAAATCGTTGAGAAATTCTAGAAGTAGGTATTTCTTTACCTTGGCAAAGGAATGACTTGATCGACTTGAAGAGATCGCTTGAGGGCTGTTATACTGGCCGAAAGTTTTCCTTCCTTGTTGGGACTATAGCTCCTGTTGAAGGGGGGATGCAACGTGCTTGATGAAGCTTGATGATGGCTTGCTGCCACGGCTGGAGGAAATGCTGATCACCAAGGTCAGCTACCAAGAGGAAGCTGCTGTTAGAAGCAGAGAGGGAGTCGTGTGATATCTCGTTGCCACGGTTGTGGTTGAAACCAGGTTTTGCTGTAGGGTGGAGATGATGTTGTGATGAGGCTGCTACTTTGATGGTGGTAACTGCAACAAAGTGGAGGTTTGTGCCATAGCTGATGGTTGGGGAGTTGCTGTGGGAAGAGAGAGGGCTGAGAAGGAGTTGCAAAGGGTTGAATGGGAGACCCAATGTCAAGAGCGTGAATGAATGTCCTTCTCACGTATGGGTTTCTTCCTTCCTTTAACAAAAACTTAGGATTTTTTCTATTAACAGCAAGGTAGAGAGGGGTTAATGAGAAAGGAAAGAAGAAAAAGTGAATCGATCCAGCCGTATGCGGTTTTAGAAATTAGAAAGCAAGGAAGAAAGGAGGACAAGAAAAGGGAAATAAGAGGGAAATAGGGGAGAGAATCAAAAGTGACAGCCGTATGTGGTTCCCTCTCATTAAAACCTAAAACTTAGGTTTTAATGAGAGGTAGAGTTAGGGTTTTTCAAGGGCTAATGAAAAGGGAGGAAAGTAATGTACGTGAATGGGCTGGACAATGGACAATAGGGAAAGGAAGGAAAGGGAGGGAAGAAGGAAAGAAAAGGAAGAAGAAGAAAGGAAAGAAAGAAGGAAAGGGAAAAGGAAAGAAAAAAAAGAAAAGGGAAAAAGAGAGGGAAAGAGAAAAAAAACCTAAAAAAAAATATTTTTATTTTTTTATTTTTTTACGTGTGGTGCCACCTTGGAGTGGGACCCACATGGTTTTTCAAAAGAATTTCAGAGTGGGCGCCACATTGGGGTGGCCCGCTCGATTTCTAAAAAAAGAAATGTTGAAATAAAGACAAAAAGCTTCAATGTGACTCCACTCAGAGTGGGTCCCACTTGTGACAAAAGCAAAATTGACTTTATAAAATTTCTCAGAAAACTTTTGGCTGTTTTTGGCAGTTTTTGAAATAAGGTCGGAATTTGAAGTTCAATACCCCGTTGCAAAGCAAATCCAATTTAGAATTTAAAAATTTGAGTTTGAAAAAAATTTAGATTGTTTTTCTCGGGAAAATATTTTCAAATTTAGACTCCCTAGGGTAAAAATGTCAATTTTGAAAATCCAGGGTTTGAAATTGATTTCTGAAAACTTTTAAAACTCAATGTGGATTGAAATTTATAAAACTGGAGTTCTGGACTTTGAAAATGAAATGAAATGTGATGAAATGTTATGAAATGCTGAGAAATGATATGAAATGATGAGAAATGACATGAAATGCTATACAAAATGTAGACCCTGAATGAAGAAATTTGGATATTAAACCCTAACTGACATTTGTACCAGTTCAAAAAGTGTTATTGATAAAATTTGCAAAATGGTTGAAGAAATGGTTTTCAGACTCTACCGAGCCAGAGTGACACTGAAAATTAGGGTTTGAGTTAGATTAAACTAAAATGAACTAGATTGAGTTGGGTTTTAGAGTTTCAGAACTCAACTGGACAATGCACTAACTCAACTGACCTTTGCGACTAAATTTTCAAGAAAAGTTACAATTTTTAGAGAAATGGTACGGAATGGTCACCAGAGTGAAGTGAATTACGAATTCGAGCTGGGTTTGAGCTGAAGCAAAGATCAGTAATACTGACATGAACTAAAATCGAAGCTCGAACACTAGCTCAATTGACCAGACTCAGCTCAATTTCAGCTGAAAGAGCTAAAACGCGCTAAAATGGGCTCCTGAACACTTGAAAATGGTTTTGAACTAAAATTGGGGCACTTGAACTCCTGGTGAGCTCAAGCTAGACTCAGGGAAATAGGATTGACTGTGACTGACTAACTCAGAGACAATTGGCTTGGATTTGAGTGAGAAATGAGCTCATTTCTGAAGAAATGATCCCATTTTAGCAGGAATGGTCAGAAATGAAAATGATCTATTCATGGTGAGCTCGGGTGAACTTGAAATGACTGATATTCTAACTGTTCTGAAATGGCCAATGAGCTTGGTTGACTCCGACTGACTGGGGTCCGGGATGACCTAATGGTAAAATGGTAATTTTCTTAGTGAAAATGGGTAAAGTGGTGATTTTTTGAAACTGACTCGGGGTTTGAGTCCTGCACTAACCTAACAGGGTTGGCGCTACACGAGGAGGGTTGTCTGAAAATGGATGAGGAAAAATTGGGGTGTTTACAGATGCCCTTCTTTGCTACTAAGCCGGTTTAGGGCCGAGCTTAGTGGCAAAGAAAAACACACCAAATTTGGGCTATAAAAATGCCCCAGTTAGAAGGATCTAATTGGATACGAAGAAATTAGCCCTGATGAGAATGATAGATATGAAGTGGAGAATGAAGAAGAAAAATTTGCTTCAAAAGAAGTGAGATTCAGGTTTTTGCCCTTAACCTGAATGGGACGAGAGATACCTCGTGTAGAAACGAAGCTCAGGTTTGACCCTTAACCTGACCGGGAAATGAAATACCTCACCAAAATGAGGCTTAGGTTTAACCCTTAACCTGACCGAGGAGATATAAAATGGTAAGTTGGCGAATAAGACAACTTTTTGAAGAAGAATAAGGCGACTCTTTCGACAATGCGAAAGACGAATTCTTTCGACAATGCGAATGATGACAAAGGCGATCCAAAGGAACAAGGCGATTCTTTCAACAACGCGAAATATGACAAGGCGATCCAAAGGAGCAAGGCGATTCTTTTGACAACGCAAAAGATGAATTCTTTCGACAACGTGAAAGATGAATTCTTTCGACAACGCGAAAGATGACAAAGGCGATCCAGAGGAACAAGGCGATTCTTTCAACAACGCGAAAGATGACAAGGCGATCCAAAGGAGCAAGGCGATTCTTTCGATAACGCAAAAGGTGAATTCTTTCGACAACACAAAAGATGGCAAAGGTGATTCAAAGGAACAAGGTGATTCTTTCAACAACGCGAAAGATGACAAGGTGATCCAAAAAAGCAGGGCAATTCTTTTGACAACGCGAAAGATGAATTTTTTCGACAACGCGAAAGATGACAAAGGCGATCCCAAGGAACAAGACAATTCTTTCAACAACACGAAAGATGACAAGGCGATCCAAAGGAGCAAGGCGATTCTTTTGACAACACAAAAGATGAATTCTTTCGACAATGCGAAAGATGGCAAAGGCGATCCAAAGGAACAAGGCGATTCTTTCAACAATGCGAAAGATGAATTCTTTCAACAACGCGAAAGATGACAAAGGTGATCCAAAGGAACAAGGTGATTCTTTCAACAACGTGAAAGATGACAAAGGCGATCCAAAAGAGCAAGGTGATTCTTTCAACAATGCGAAAGTTGACAAAGTCTATCCTTTCAAAGAGAAGGCTAATCTTTTAACAACGCGAAATACGATAAAGGTTACTCTCTCAAGGAGGTAAAAGGTGATACCAGGATATGTCAAGGTGGACATCGAGCTCTTCACTTCATGTCAAAATAGTAAAAAAATATTGCCAAAATGTTAAAAATTGTTTGTTGATTCAAAATACTTGAAACTGATGTATATTGATATGAAAATTTTTACTCTTTTCTACCCAAAGTATTACCTCCAATTGAGCTAACTCCGTAGAATCAAGATTCAAATTCAAATTGCTTGTGATTGACTTTCTTTCAAGGAAGCTATCAATTTTCTTGATATGAACAAAAAAGAGAGTATTCTTGATATTGTGAAAGCAATTAGTGAAAGAATATTGATAATAGAATTTCACAAATTTTAAAGAGGATTCTTGACAGATTTGGCAGTCTGATATCCTGGGAGTCTTTTCTCATGATGATCTTTCTGCACTTTTTTTTTCCTTTTTTTTTGGCAGAATTGAAGCGCTCTTGAGTTTTTAGCTATTACATCATTCTTTATTTTGGAGATATCCTGACTTTTCTCTCTTTTTTTAGAAGGGTAGATCACTAACTTCTTCATCTTAGAGATGCTCCGATCCTTCTTTCTCTCAGAGATTATCTTGACGATATTGGCTCATTGGTTGGAAATCTCTTGATGATAGCAGAAATTAAATATCTTTTAGGGTTTGTCGGGAGGCTCATCGCAGTCGCCTTCATCTTGACGGTGATCTGAACTTTCCCTAGAAGGATCTGTCACAAACTTCTTTATCTTGGAGATGATCCAAATCTTCTTTAGCCCTCAGGGTCTAACTCACATAATTCGTCTTTATCTTGACGACAATTGAGAGATCCCTTTTGCAGATATTTAATTGCAGCTTAAGTGATTGAGGAGATATGGAAATTGAATGGATTTTTCTGTATCACCCAGGATATTTTGACTGCTTTATTTTTCAAGAATGATCTTTCAAAATGTGCCATTGGCTGCGATCAATATCAAACACTTGTGGCTTTGCGACAACATTGAATTTTCTTTGCTGGCCATATCGAGGATTTATTCTTCATCCTTTTGGTTGGCCAATAAAAAGATTTTGAATCCTTTTTCACAAAAGTTGTCCTTTCGGAAGTAATACTGAAGGTATTTCGAGGTAATTCTTTTATGCAATAAAGGTTTTTGAAATCAACAAATATTTAATGACAAATTGGCAAAATATTCTTGGGATCTTTAGTGAAAGAAATTGCTTGATATCCGAGTTGACACATCAGTGGAATTCTGGATGAGGGTCCAACACGAACCTGAACTCTAAAGGCAAATCCAATATGAAATTGGAATTCTGAAGGTAAGTCCTAGCACAATGTTGGATTTTGAAGGTAAGTCCAACTCAGAAGTTGGTTTTGAAAGAGCGACCGAGTCGAAACTCGGATCTTGTAAGGAAAACTGAAAAATTTGAGTTGGAACCCGAGTCTTCAAAGGAAAACTAGAAAGTTTGGTTTTGGAGGAAAGAAAATTTGAGTCGAAACTCAAATCTTTGAAGAAAAAACTAGATTCATTTGGATTTAAAGGAAAGGAAATTCGAGTCGGAACTCGAATCTTAAAGAAAAAACTAGAAAATTTCAGAAGGAAAGGAAATTCGAGTCGGAACTCAAACCCTAAAGGAAAACTTTATCCAATTTGGATTTAAGGAAAAGAAATTCAAGTCGGAACCCGAATCTTAAAGGAAAACTAGATCAATTTGGAAGAAAAAGAAATTCGAGTCGGAACTCGAATCCTGAAGAAAAATTAGATCAATTAGAAGGAAAGGAAATTCGAGTCGGAACTCGAATCCCGAAGGAAAACTAGATCAATTGGAAGGAAAGAAAATTCGAGTCGGAACTCGAACCCTAAAGAAAAACTAGATCAATTGGAATGAAAGGAAATTCGAGTCAAAACTCGAATTTCGAAGGAAAACTAGACCAATGTGGACACTAAATTTTAAAGTGTACCAGTGTGAACATCGGATTTTGAAAATATATCAGTACAAGCATTATGTTTTAAAAAATTACCAGTACGAATACTGGGTTTTTGAAAAATTACCAGCACGACCACTGGGTTTTGAAGAATTACCAGCATGAACACTGGATTTTGAAAAATTACCAGTACGAACATTGGGTTTTGGAAAATTACCAGCACGAACACTGGGTTTTGAAGAATTACCAGCACGAACACTGTTTTTTTTTTAAATTTACCAGCACGAACATTGGGTTTTGGAAAGTTACCAGCACGAACACTGGGTTTTGGAAAGTTACCAGCACGAACACTGGGTTTTGAAGAATTACCAGCACGAACACTGGGTTTTAAAAAATTACCAACACGAACACTAGATTTTGAAAATTTACCAGCACGAACACTGGGTTTTGGAAATTTACCAGCACGAACACTGGATTTTAAAAAATATACCAGTTTGAGCACTGGATTTTGAAAATGAACCAGTTCAAGTACTGAGTTTTGAAAGTGTACCAGTTTGAGAACTGGATTTTGAAAATATACCTTGTTTTTAAATTGAGACTTGAATTTTTGAAAGAGACCGACGCTCTCAAAATATTTGGGAATTGGAATTAATATAAAGATTGAATTCAAAAGAATGACCAATGCACATACAGGAATTAATAAAATAACCAATGCGTGGTTAAATTTTATAAAAGGACCAATTCGAAGATTGGATTTGGAAAGGACCAGTGCTAAACCGGATTTGGAAGGACCAAGTGCTAAACTGGGTTTAAAAGGACCAATTCAAAGATTCGACTTTGGTAAAGACCGATGATAAACCATATTTGGAAGGACCAATTTGAAGATTGGTTTTTGGGAAGGACCGATGCTAAATCGGGTTTTGGAAGGACCAATTCGAAGATTGGTTTTTGGGAAGGACCGATGCTAAATCGGGTTTCGGAATGACCAATTCGAAGATTGGTTTTTGGGGAAGGACCGATGCTAAATCGGGTTTTGAAAGGACCAGGTGCTAAATTGGGTTTAGAAGGACCAAGTGCTAAACTGGGTTTAGAAGGACCAATGCTAAGCTGAGTTTGAAAGGACCAGATGCTAAACTGGGTTTAGAAGGACCAATGCTAAGCTGGGTTTGGAAGGACCAGGTGCTAAACTGGGTTTAGAAGGACCAGGTGCTAAACTGGGTTTAGAAAAGGCTTAACCCGAAGGTTGATTTTGACAAGATTGGCAAAAATGGTTTTGATAAAGGACTTGACTCGTAGGTCAAATTTGAAAAAGATTGATGTTTTGAAAAATGTTTGTTGGTCACGATGGGAGATTTTCAATCTTCATCTTTGCTATGACTTTTGGACGACTTTGTCGAGGTCTCAGGATTATCCCTTATCCTGAATGGGAAACTCAGGTTTATCCCTTAACCTGAAGGGGAATCTTGATGCAAATGAATGTGAATGAATGCATGCAAATGCAAATGAATGCAAATGTATGCAAATGAATGCAAAATGATGTAAATGGATGCACATGCGTGCAAAATGAGAGATTTGTTTGATTCTGCCTACATACAGGACGTTTTGAAGACAATTTTCAAAATAATGCTCCAGTATATTACTTGAAGAAGAATTTGACCATTATTGAAAAAAATATATTAAGGAATTACAAAAGATGGAATAGAGGATTTAAGTATAATTGTTTTTCAAATGTTGAGCATTGATGGGGTCTGATAATTCCACACCATCGGCATTGATGAGCAGAAATGAATTATAGGGTAATGCTTCCTCGACAACATAGGGCCTTTCCCAATTGGCGACCATTTGCCACCCGAGCAGTGCTTGAGATAGGTCGTTGATCTGAGCACTAGAGCATTGACTCAAATTTTTCTTTCAATGATAGATTTTGCATATTGTTTGGCTATCCTCTGACGATATGACTGAGCGTGCTCTGCTGCTCTGAGCCTTCTTTCGTCAAGCAAATCAAGTTGTACCAGTCGCTGCTGCTGGTACTGATCAAGCGATAACTCCAACAGTGATGCGAACTTCAAGGCAGGTTTCTGAACATGTAGAGGCAGTACTACTTCAGTTCTGTAGACAAGTTCTGATGGAGTAGCATTAGCTGGAGTTCGAATGGTGGTTATGTATGCCCACAATGCATCATGAATCTTTCCATGACAATCACGACCATGTTTCCATGGTTCACTCCAAGATTCGAATCAGAATCTTATTGGTGGCCTTTGCTTGACCATTCTCTTGAGGATAATAAGGAGCAGAGAAATGGTGATGGATTCTGAACTTTGAGCAGAATGTCCTCATTCTCTTATTCTTGAAATGACTACCATTGTCTGACACAATGTCATGCGGTATGCCGAAACGATATAGGATATTCTTGTGGATGAATAAGACCACATGTCGGCCTTCTACTATGCGTAAAGTGACAGCTTCGACCCATTTAGTGAAATATTATGTTCCGGCAAGAAAATATTTGTAGTCGTTTGAAGCAGAAGGAGTGATGGAGCCCACAACATCAAAGGCCCACATAGAGAATAGCCATGGAGAGATGGCAGATTGCAAATATGTTGTTGGCGCATGAATAGAAGGTACATGCATCTAGCATAGAGCACACTTCTTCACAAAATGGTAGCAATCTTGCTGCATAGTCTTCCAATAATATCCTGCCCGGATGATTTGCTTGATAAGAGTTTGGTAGCCGACGTGACCACCGCAAATGTCTTTGTGTACCTTCCACACGACTTCTTTGGCTTCATCTTTGTCTAGGCATCTGAAATATTCAGAACTGAATCCACGATGATAGAGGACATTAGTGAGAATGAAATATCAGACAGACACATGCCAAATCGCTCGTTACTCTTTCCAGTGATATTCTGAGAGAAGGAGATAGATGTCTTCTTCTTGATGGGAGCCTTTCTGAGACTGTCTTCAGCTTGCTCAGACATCATCCTAATCATCATTTTCTTGAACATCTGATATGCAGCAGGATCAATGTCATCCCTATCATTCGGACTCTGTCTTCTAGCAGATCTTGGAGAATCAATTTCTTCTTGCCTGCTTCTAAAATCACTAATGCACTGATACAGTGGTGTCTTCTTGCTTGATCTAATCTGAACAACTTGGGAATACTGATGCTCTCTGCAGAATGAGATGAATGATTAATTTTTGATGATAAAGATTCATGATAGAAATGAATATAGGAAAAATATTTGATGAGAATTTAGTAGATAATTGGAAGAACATCCCATTACTAAGGATTGGGTCACCGCTGGAGTCACGATAATTGTGTTTTCATTCTTTGCGAGGAGAACGAACAACTGCAAATATGCCTTGTCACCTAGGCGAGGTCGTCAAACCATGATAGAATGAAAATTGAAGGATTTTTTTATTGAAGGAAAAATATAATTGCATCAATAGTGGACTTGAGAAAGAGGGGGCATATAGACAGTCTGCCACCACTCTTAATGATCAGCAGAGACACGAGGACCGGGGAAAAGGCTGAGAATGATGAAAGAATCCCAGCCATATCTGGCAGAATGGTATGTTCCAGACCACTGCGCTGAAGCAAGGTCGAACTCTGACATAACCCCTGATAGCAGCCGCATCTCTATGTGCTTCTGTCTCTGAGAAAACTGTCGGACACACCGCTCTGGATGGTAGTGGGCGCAGAAGAAAGGACCAAGTAGCTTGAATCTCTTGTTGTATGCATAGGTGTATATGGGAGGTGATAGCTCTTGATCAAAATAGTCCCACACTACTTCTTCTTCCTGCAGATGATTAATCAGGAATCAGTATCATGCATCTGAAAGGAGCACCTTGCCGTTGTATTTGAATGAACTAGCTCTGGTCGGCACATGCTGAAGGAACCAAGACTGAAGTGCATAGGTACATTTCTTGACTAAAATGGACTTTCCAAGTGTGAAACGAGTCAATCCTCTGTATAGAAAAGCAAGTGCAGCCATGGCTATCAAGAGGCGGTTGGTCTATCGACTTCCCCATCTTCTCAGAAGTTAGACTATTCTGACATCCATATAATTTTGTTCGTCTGGAAAGAAAGCGAGTCCTACAGTGCATAGAACCATCGCATGCTGAATTCTCTCTCAAGCTGTCCTAGATAATGAGTTGACTTCTGTGAATTCCCATACTGTCGGTAAATCTCGATCAGGCTCACATATTCATTTCCATTCTCCTCAATCAGTGGCCAAGACTTACGCCCTGTCGTGCGAGCTAAAGCATCTTTGGGATTCAAATCCTGGACATTGATAAAAAATTGCTGCTTCAATGGATCTCCAAGCTGACCGACTGGCTCGGGCAATCCCATGATCTTGAAAATTCATCCATCAGCAAAGGTCATATTGCCCCATAAGAACCAGAACATGCAAGTGTGCGGATTTCACCGCTCTGCCAGTGCATGAATCAGATTGTTGTTGACTGTCAATTGTCCCACTGCGGATGTCAGTTTCAACCCACAATCGCTAAAGTGGTCCGAAAACATACGAGAGAAGTTTTTGAACCAAATGTAGTACCACCGGGGAAAGAAGGGTCCGATGCTGAGAGCTCGATGCTTGGGAAGACTTTGTCGCACCTCGTAGGAGATGTGACCTACAGGAAAGATAGAGTCGAGCTGACTGGATGCCATTGGACTAAAAGATAGGAAGATTTGGAATTAGACTTTTGAAAAAATACAAGAATTCTGAAAATTGCAGGCAGGATAAAATGCAAAAGCTAGAAATTCGAAGTCGAAAGGAACGAAAGGATGGA
Organism: Nuphar pumila; assembly: GCF_984573655.1. Taxonomy (NCBI): domain Eukaryota; kingdom Viridiplantae; phylum Streptophyta; class Magnoliopsida; order Nymphaeales; family Nymphaeaceae; genus Nuphar; species Nuphar pumila. The sequence continues at coordinate 31,629,270 of NC_143256.1, read as the reverse complement.
AAATCACCTGGAGTTTTGAAGAAAAAGTGGATAATTTGGAAAAATCGTTTAGGGTTTTTGAGAAAAAGGAGATATTTCACAAAAGATGGAAAATGAGGTATTTTGGAAAATTGTCCAGTATTTTTGAAAAATTGGGAAAAATATGAAAAAATAAGATGAAAATGAATATCATATATTCAATTACAAACAATTATGCACATACAACATTCCCTAAGAAGCTGACTCTAAATGCATCAGTTTTGAAAGAGCTTTAGGTTCTGATCCTGACTCTATGCTTAGATCAACTGTATCCAATCATGCTATGCTGATATACTCGAGTCGAGGCTCGATGTACGTGGACTAAAAATTCATCTCTGGTTCTAGGCTTGTGTTTTCCCAACATCCTTGAGCACCTGCCGATATACGTTGGACTATGGCTCTTAGTACGTGGCAGGGGGGGCGTTAGCCCAAATAAGTGGCCCAGTTGCGAGGCTCTATCCCGAACTATGGTTCTAAAAGATAGCCCAACAACGTGAAGACCGGGTAGAAATAGGTGTGGTGGTTTTTGAAAAATGATCACATGCAGACAAACAAATGACTCTAAGTCCTAAAGAGATAGAATTTTGAAAATTTTGAAGAAGCAAACATTGTTTTCATACAAATCCTAGATTGAGGAGTGTTGTATTTCAGACCTAAGTCTATGTGAGCATGTATAATTCTCCTCAATTGGTCCTACCAAACCATACCTACTCTATATGCAATCCATGTCAGCTGGGTTCAAGCCTAGGCTCTTAGGTTCACATGATATCAAAAAGTAAAAGCTGACATTCTATAGAGCACAATTTTGACAATTTAAGCTAAGTCAAAGTACACAGTTGATCAGGCGAAGACAGGTCCCATCTCAGTCGCCAAACCTGTTACCATCGCAAAATTTTTCCCCCTCCCTCTACGAGAGTGAGAGAAACGATCCTGCGAGTCAAACTTGACCAAAGTTTTGAAATTTGTTTTTGAAAATTACTCGCCTCCGTTTTGAAAATTTACGGGAAAATTCCGTGGAATGGGATTCGCCTGTTGGTACGAGGTTCAACCGTTTCTGGCGCCTTTATCAGGGGTAATTGAACCAATTATCAAATGTGCACTTTGACTAAGTTGAATTATCTAAATCATGCTCTATTTTTCTAGAATGCACAGAGAATCAGGCATGTGCTATGAAATTTTGAAAATAATGCAAGCTTTTGATAAATATGATGTTTGCTTGAAAAATTGAAATATACTTGGAAAAGTGCTTGAAATTGGAATTCCTGGGAAAATCATTGAACTTAATTGGAAATCAGAAATTAACATTAGAAAATGAATTCTCAGGAAAACTTAAACTTTGGGAAAATCGATTTTGAGCTTTTAGATTGCTTTTCTGAGGAAATAGATTTGAGAATTTCGAGAAAATCAGGAAGTTCATTGGAAAATGACTTTTGAAATGGAAAATGGATTCTCAGGAAAATGGGAAATCTGAGAAAATTGATTTTGAGATCGGAAACTTAGAATTGAGAATGTGGAAATCTTGGAAAAATCATGATTTGAACTTGAAAAAAACTTTGAAATCTCATTTGAAAACTCAGAATTCTGAGAAAATCAAATCCTGAGAAAGACTTGGGAATTTTTAAGAAAATCGATTTCTCTAAAATTGAAATTGGAAAATGAATTTGAAAATAATGCAATTTGAATGAATAAATGAATTTAAAAGATATTTCATTGAACAATTGAGAAATCTTTTTGAGTTTTTGAGAAATGCAGTGCATTTTTGAAGTTAGCCTAAGAGTGTAGGTTGAATGTGGCTAATACGAAGATCATAAGTCTTGGTTTTCTTCGTATTCTGACTATGGCCATAAATACGAATCCCACCAAATTCATGAACTCCTTAAGAGCTTGTGTACGTGCCATTCGTTTCAACCATAGTGGATTTAGAAAAATGTGCATGAATGATACATCAGATATTGAAAATTGCTGAAATTAAACTATATACAATGCAACCCTATTCTAAGCAGAAAAGTAACTCTTATTCTAAATATTATATTAATTTTTACATTGAATTGAATAAAGAAAAAAAATAAAATAACTAAATCTTCTTTCTGAAGGTTCCTGCAAAACTAGAAAACAATGTTAGCACAGAAATGTAGGTTTTTTTGAATTTATCCGAAAATATTGAAAATTATCGGATATTATTTAGATATAAACCCAGAATCATACCCCCTTTGATATAAACATGATAAATAAGTAATAAATTTTGAAAATAAACTTGGAAATTCGAAATTGGGGTCAAAATAACCAAAATGCCCCTAATGACCTTGAAATCAGGGTTTTCTGAAAGAATTTTTGTAAAATTTGAAAATTTGAAAATCAAATGAAATAAAATCAAACATAATATGATGAAATATGAAAATATGCATGAAAATTTAGAAAATTGAATTTTGAAATTTCGAAATTTAGGTCAAAATGACCAAAATGCCCCTGATAACAAGACTATGGCCTTGAAACCAGGGTTTTCTGAAATAAATTTTGCAAAAATGAGAAATTGAAATTTAAATGAGATTGAAATTAACTATAATATGACATGTCATGCTTACGTATATAAATAAAACCCTAAAATGGAGAAAATATCATAAAATATCAAATTTAACTCGATTTTTACCTCTAAATTTAAAAATAACCTAACACACAAAGCAAATGAACTTGGAATTGAGAAAAATTTGGCATGGACATCTAGACTAACCCTAGAAACAGAATAGAATCTGAAAATATATTTTTTTGGTATTTTTAAATATGAAAATTTAAATAAAAACCTTAAATTTTGTGATTTTTGCCTAAAATGCTAACTCTAAATTAGATTTTGGATACTAAACTTCCATAAAAATTTTCCAACTTTTATGGAATCATAGAGGGAAGTTATGCAAAGATTTTAGCCTTTTACACTTTCTGGTTTTCATCTATGGTCGGAGCTGGACGTCTCCGGCAAGTCGGATCGGAATCTGACGACTCTAGGATTTAGGGCAGACAGACAAGTTTCAAGAAAACTATCGGAAAAATAGCATACAAATGGGAAAATGGCTGGAATTGAGGGAAAATGTCTCTGACAAACAAAGGCAAATTTTATCTTTTTACATCATTGGGATTTAGATTACGGTTTGGAAATGAGCACACTGTTATCAGAGACTTGGATCTCTGGAATTTTCGGGCATGAGAATCTGTCAGACAGAAAAGATAATTTTGAAAAAAATACTTAGACAATCCCAAAAATTCCCAAATTTTGGGAAACTACAGGGTAATGGGTTAGGAACAACTTTTGTGTTGAAAGTTTTGACAGACAACTTATGGGTTAAACGGACACAGCACATTAGGGTCAGCCTATACCTTGACAATGAAAAATCTAGGTTTTCCCAATGGTCTAGGAAAATTGATTTTTAACAGAGTTTAAATCTATTTATAAAAATCTCAAAATTTTTAGAAAATTAGTAGATTTCATCGTGAATCTACTGCAATTTTTAGAGGGAGATTCGAATCCTCCATCTAGGAGATCCCGGAAGTTTGTGTCTGCTAAAATGAAGTTTGGATTCTCCAGGGGGTTCAAAACCTGATTTAGGGTTTTGATTTGTAGAGTGGGGACCTAGAAGCCAAATCAAGCTGGGTTTTTTGCATGAGATCAACAACAAATAGATTCTTTCAACATAAAAAATTCGAGATTTATGAATAAGAATTGCTACATGAAATAACAGTTACATTGCACGCCTGAATGAAAAACTATAAACTAACTAGGCATACATTAAGGGAATTTATGAAACACATCTAAAATAATCTAAACGTCGTACCTAGATCCTATGATCTACATGAAAACAAATAAAATTAAAGATAATCAGGGGTATATGAATCATATATATATATTTTAGCTATAGAAGGAATGATCCGATCCATTCATTTGGATGGATCTCTTCCTTTAGATAGCCTTAACTATGATAAATCAAGAATATGAAACCATGAAATAGCCCCTTTTAATCATACAAATCCAGTTTCAAAACTGGATTCTCAATGAAATCGTTGAGAAATTCTAGAAGCAGGTATTTCTTTACCCTTGCAAAGGAATGACTTGATCGACTTGAAGAGATCACTTGAGGGCTGTTATACTCGCCGAAAGTTTTCCTTTCTTGTTGGGACTATAGCTCTTGTTGAAGGGGCGATGCAGCGTGCTTGATGAAGCTTGATGATGGCTTGCTGCCACGGCTGGAGGAGATGCTGATCACCAAGGTTAGCTATCAGGAGGAAGCTGCTGTTAGATGCAAAGAGGGAGTCATGTGATATCCTGTTGCCACGGTTGTGGTTGAAGCCAAGGTTTTGCTGCAGGGTGGAGATGATGTTGTGAGGAGGCTGCTACTTTAATGGTGGTAACTGCAACAAAGTGGAGGTTTGTGCCGTAGCTGATGGTTGGGGAGTTGTTATGGGAAGAGAGAGGGTTGAGAAGGAATTGCAAAGGGCTGAATGGGAGAGCCAATGTCAAGAGCGTGAATAAATGTCCTTCTCACGTATGGGTTTCTTCCTTCCTTTAACAAAAACTTAGGATTTTTTCTATTAACACCAAGGTTGAGAGGGGTTAATGAGAAAGGAAAGAAGAAAAAGTGAATGGGTCCAGCTGTATGGGGTTTTAGAAATTAGAAAGCAAGGAAGAAAGGAGGGAAAGAAAAGGGAAATAGGGGAGAGAATCAAATGTGGAAGCCGTATGTGGTTCCCTCTCATTAAAACCTAAAACTTAGGTTTTAATATGAGGTAGAGTTAGGGTTTTTCAAGGGCTAATGAAAAGGGAGGAAAGTAATGTACGTGAATGGGCTGGACAATAGGGAAAGGAAGGATGGGGAGGGAAGAAGGAAAGAAAGGGAAGAAGAAGAAAGGAAAGAAAGAAGGAAAGGGAAAAGGAAAAGGAAAGAAGAAAAAAAAAAGGAAAGGGAAAAAGAGAGGGAAAGAGAAAAAAAACTATTTTTTTTACATGTGGCGCCTCCTTGGAGTGGGACCCACATGGTTTTTCAAAAGAATTTCAGAGTGGGCGCCACATTGGAGTGGCGTGCGCGATTTCTAAAAAAAGAAATGTTGAAATAAAGACAAAAAGCTTCAGTGTGACTCCACTCAGAGTGGGTCCCACTTGTGACAAAAGCAAAAATGACTTTGTAAAATTTCTCAGAAAACTTTTTGCTATTTTTGGCAGTTTTTGAAATAAGCTTGGAATTTGAAGTTCAATACCCCGTTGCAAAGCAAATCCAGTTTAGAATTTAAAAATTTGAGTTTGAAAAAAATCCAAATTGTTTTTCTCTGGAAAATATTTCCAAATTTAGACTCCTGGGGGTAAAAATGTCAATTTTGGAAATCCAGGGTTTGAAATTGATTTCTGAAAACTTTTAAAACGTCGAAAATGAAATGAAATGTGATGAAATGTTATGAAATGCTGAGAAATGATATGAAATGATGAGAAATGACATGAAATGCTATACTAAATGCAGACCCTGAATGAAAAAATTTAGATATTAAACCCTGATTGGCAGTTGTACCAGTTCAAAAAGTGTTAAAATTGATAAAATTTGCAAAATGGTTTTCAGGCTCTACCGGGCCAAAGTGACACTGAAAATTAGGGTTTGAGCTGGATTAAACTGAAATGAACTGGATTGAGCTAGGTTTTAGAGTTTAAGAACTCAACTGGACTGACAATGCACTAACTCAACTGACCTTTCCGACTAAATTTTCAAGAAAAGTTGCCATTTTTAGAGAAATGGTACGGAATGGTCACTAGAGTGAAATGAATTACGAATTCGAGCTGGGTTTGAGCTGAAGCAAACATCAGTAATACTGACATGAACTAAAATTGAAGCTCGAACACTAGCTCAATCGACTGGACTCAGCTCAATTTCAACTGAAAGAGCTAAAACGGGCTAAAATGGGCTCATAAACACTTGAAAATGGTTTTGAACTAAAATTGGGGCACTTGAACTCCTGGTGAGCTCAAGCTAGACTCAGGGGAATATGATTGACTGTGATTGACTAACTCAGAGACAATTGGCTTGGATTTGAGTGACAAATGAGCTCAATTCTGAAGAAATGATCCCATTTTGGTAGGAACGGTAAGAAATGAAAATGGTCTATTTATTGTGAGCTCGGGTGAACTTGAGATGACTGATATTCTAACTGTTCTAAACTGACCAATGAGCTTGGTTGACTCCGATTGACTGGAGTCCGGGATGACCTAAGGGTAAGATGGTAATTTTCCTATTGAAAATGGGTAAAGTGGTGATTTTCTGAAACTGACTCGGGGTTTGACTCCTACACTGACCTAACAGGGTTGACACTGCACGAGGAGGGTTGTCTGAAAATGGATGAGGAAAAAATGGGGTGTTTACATAGGTGGGTCATCTACAGGCGAAACATCATCTTTAAAAAAATACGTTAGAAATTCCGAGAATGCACATTTCAACTAATAAGCATCCAATTAGTTAAATGATATACCTATCAAAGGAGCCCGTGAAGATGAAGGCTGAGTCTGACTACTACTGGATGAACGACCACTGTAAGCTCCATGAACCATCTTCTAACAAATAAAAAATAAAATGCAATACATTCAAATTGTTTCAAATCATTCACATCAATGCAATATATTTCAATACATTCAAATAATTCAAATCAAGTATTGCAATATATTCAGAATCAATCTCAAAACCTTGATTTTGAATTGAGAATCAATACTCAATCTTTAGATAAAACTTTGAAGATTTTGAAAAATAAAGGATAAACTTGATTTGAAGCTTGAGTTTTGAAATCAAAAGATGAATCAAGAATTTCAAAGTTAAATTGAACTTTGAAACTTGATCTGAAATGCTAAATTGAATTTGAAATTGGAAATGAAAATGAATTTGAATTTTTTCAAAGTTAAATTGAACTTTGAAGTTGGGTTTGGATTGAATTTGGAATATAAGAGTGAATTTGAATTTTCAAAGTCAAATGGGACCTTGAAATTGAATTTTGAATTTCAAAATGAGATAGAAAGATGAATTGAAATAGAAAATGAAGATTGATTTGAGAAATGAAGAGGATATTTGAAAATATTCTAAAAAATCACTTGGATTTTGAAAAAGAATTTTGAAAATATGATGTAATTCTATCCTAGATGATGAATGGATTAAAAGAACTTAAAATTAGATTTTGAAAAGCGTATTTCATTCTTTAAATGAATTGAAATAAGATTGAAAATATAATACATTTCTGACTATGGTCATAAAATGTATTATATAATAATCATATTTAAATTCAAGTGAAGAATAAAATATATTTTGGTGCCTTTATAGGGTTTAAAATTAAATTAACTCTCAATATATCCTGACTATGGCCATTGATATATGTTTTGAGTTAATGTTATGATGATTTTTGAAAAATATGATGATTTTTTAAAAGAGATCCAGTGTGGATCCAGTGTTATTCCATAAAAGATGAAAATCCTAAGTTTTGTTCACAGCTTGACTATGGCCATTGATGCAAATTGTCAACTTAGGATTTAATCACCTTTTATTAGAATGGTGCACGTGTCATTCGTGTTTCCATTCGTGAAATTTTTGGAATAAAGAAGAAAAATGGTATGAAACAAGCATTTCTAAAAAAATATACATGCTCATACATTCTATTCCAGGACTGAAATGTAAAGAATTCTCATTAGATCTAACTATTACATTATTGAAATTTTAGATTTAAAATGACAGAATCCTAATCTAGAAAGAAAACTTGATACATTATATCTTTCCTGCAAAACAGGATTAGCATAAGGCTGTTGAGAAACTCGGTTTTGATGTCACATAATATGATACACTGTCTCATTTGATTTTATATGATATGATAATATGTCCTCTTGAAATAATGTTATATTATGACTGAATATGTTTTGCCATAAATCTAACGAGTATTTGATGCAAGGATATCTCACCCAATAAGGATGGAGACTTCCTGTTCAAGTACAACTATGGTGCAATCATACTCCTTGAAGAAAAAGCTTGATGAGCCATGCATTCCTAAAGTTCAAATGAAGAGATCGGCTACCTCAAGATGAAGATTTTTTTTCTTCTTTAGAGTCATATGTAACAGAACCTTCAGGAACTTGCATATTGCATATTACATACTCATTCATAAACACTATATCATAAAAGTATACGATAGTTTCAAAAAGCTCCTTTTTGAAAACCAATAATTGTACCTTCTTACAACCTTTTATGAAAAAAATATTTTGTCATATAATAATTGTACCTTCTTACAACCTTTCATGAAAAAGACATTTTGTCATGTAATAATTGTAACTTACACTATATACAAGACAACATGAAAAGGAATGTAGGAAAAAGACAAAAACATAAAATCGGCTACATGGAGAAAACAAATATAATATGTTTTTGAAAAGACTCTAGAAATATTTTTAATATAAGAAGAAGACAAAAACATAAAATCGACTACAAAAGAAAAACAAATAAAATATGTTTTAACAAGACTTTAGTTATCTTCTTTAAAGAAATGTTTTTTAATATAAGAAGAAGACAAAAACATAAATCGGCTACACAAAAGAAAAACAAATAAAATATGTTTTTGAAAGGACTCTAGTTACTTTTTTCATAACCATAGAATGTCGACTTACTTGAAGTCATCATTCTCTTTACAAAGCATTAAATGCCTCCTGTAACAAATCCTTGTTAATATCCTTCTCAAAGAATGTCGACCTTCTTTTGGTCCTCATTCTCTCTGGAGACTTTGAAATACACAACATAAATAAAACACTTGACATGACTATGTACAAATAAATATCTCAAAGCACTCATTGTACTTACACTCATTTAAAGCAAAGAAGTACTAATGTACCTCAAATCATTAATTAGAATAAAGACAAAACTACAACCCAACGTTCAATGTACTATTATAAGAAATAGACTTTTTACATAAAATATGTATTACCTAAAATATTACAACGACTAGTGTACCCTCTATTCTACTTTTATGGAAAAAGGTATTCTCGAATTTATCTAAAAGATATTTTTTGAAATGACATAACATTTCACATTTCAAAAAGTTACAATTCCAAAAATGTAACGACTACTTTTTAAAAGCTATATAAACACACTCAAATAAACTATTCAAACATGGAATGGAATAGACGTGTGAGCTTACAACGAGAAAAATTTCTATTCGATATTTGAAAAGAGAGCCTTGAAAAAGAAAGAGAAAAAGGAAAGAAAGAAAAGAGAAAAAGTCAAGTCCAGCTCTTTGACAAAGAGTATCCTCTGAGTGACAAACAGAACATTCTGAGAATCCTTCATTCGTGCATTCATATCATTCTGAAGGTTCTATAGGAAGTATTGTAACTCTGTTATTCACTGTATTCCTTCTTTGTTGAAAGAAGTAGACCTCTGTGAAAGAGGGTGTTGCCCTTCTCTGTTGAGAGAAGAAGACCTCTTGGGAAGAGGGTGTGCCCCTTCTCTATTGAGAGAAGAAGACCTCTGGGGAAGAGGGTGTTGTACTATTTATCCGGTGACTCGGATGTTATAGTGGAAAGCTCAAGTGGTTTGCTTGGGGACTGGATGTAGGTCTGGATACTGACCGAACCAGTATAAATTCTGTGTTTTATGTGTTGTGCCTTATTGCTTAATTTTTTATTCTATCGATCATTATCATATTTCACTATTCACCCCCCCTCTAGTGGAATTTCATTTGGTATCAGAGCAGGTTTGCTGGTTTCGACGTAACAAGTCTTCCAGCACAAATGGCATCTACTTCCTATGCTCGTGATATTGAAGGTCAACACGCATATCGTCCTCATTTCTTCAATGGCTCCAACTATGGATATTGGAAGTGCAGAATGGCTATCTTTCTCAAATCCATAGACTTTGTTGTATGGAAAATTGTTGAGCATCCATACACATCTCCATCTGCAGACTATAACTTATGGTCTGATAAAGAAAAGAAAATGGCAAACCTAAATGCAAAGGCTATGAATGCCTTATATTGTGCCATTGATCAGAATGAATTCAACAGAATATCTATATGTGAATCTGCATATGACATTTGGCATTCTTTGGAGGTTATTCATGAAGGAACCAACAAAGTAAAAGAAGCCAAAATCTCATCTCTTGTTAGAAAATATGAGTTGTTCAAAATGAACAAAGATGAACCCATCACAGAGATGTTCACCAGATTCACCAACATCACCAATGATCTGAAATCTCTTGGTGTAACATATTCCCAGACAGAAAAGGTGAAGAAAATCTTGAGATCTCTCACAACTGATTGGGAGAAAAAGACTACTGCTATTGAAGAAGCTCAAGATTTATCTAAGCTTACTTTGGATGACTTAATAGGCAATCTTATGGCCTATGAAGTCCACATGAAAGAAAGAAGAGAAGAAGAGCAACCAGTAAAGAAAACTCTAGCTTTCCCAGCCCTATCTGAGAATGAAGACTCAGATAAAGAATCAGAAATTGCGCTACTTACCAGAAAATTCCAGCGCTTCATGAGAAGGAACCGGCTTCCAAACAGGCACAAGGAAAGAAAAGATCCTAAAGAAAATCCCATGTGCTTTCAGTGTAATAAGCCAGGCCACTTAAAACGTGACTGTCCCCTTCTCAAAAGAAAGTCTAAGACTGAGGAACCAAAGAAGAGGTTCTTCAAGAAAAAGGCTCTGCATGCTCAATGGGATGATTCAGAACCATCCACTAGTGAAGAGTCAAGTGATGATGAAGCTGAAACTGCAAATATGTGCTTCATGGCAAACGAAAGTTCGGTAAGTGAAATCTCTGATTTTTCCTTTGAAGAACTTCTAGATGCTTTTCAAGAACTATTTGAAGAATCTAGAAAATTGAGTTTCAAAAATAAAGATTTAAAATCTGAAAATTTAAAGCTTTCCCAAGAGAATGAAAAACTCAGCAGTGAAAATTCTGAGTTGAAAAAGGAAAGTCTTATGCTTATGTCTGAAATTTCTTCTACTAGCTCCAAAACTAAAAATATGCAAGTAGAAATTTCAGAGCTAAAAAGTAAAACTGAGAACCTCATGAAAACGGTTTTCAAGTTTACTAAAGGTAAAGAGAACTTTGATAAACTCTTATCCTCTCAGAAGGTTTGTTTTTACAAGAATGGTATTGGCTACTCTTATTTTAAAAAACCTTCTTGTATGAATCAAAAGACCACGTTTGTGAAAAGTTCATCTGAACCAAATAAGGAGTATTATAATGATAATCTTTTTAACTCCTCTAAAGATATAGACAAACCCAAATCCAAATGGATATGGGTTCCAAAGTCTAACAAAAAAGGACCCGATTGGGTACCAAAAAGGAGATTTACTTAATGTTTTGCAGGCTCCAAAGAAGAAGAACAGATGGATACTAGATAGTGGATGTTTAAAGCACATGACAGGACATCCAGACCTTTTTGCTGTTCTTCATCATAAAGAAGGAGGAACCGTCACCTTTGGAGATAACAACAAAGGTTTGATAATTGGTATTGAAAATATTGGTAACATAGATAAACCTCTTATCAAAGACGTTCTCTTTGTTAAAGGCTTAAAACATAACCTACTAAGTATCAGTCAAATGTGTGACACAGGTTATAATGTTAGCTTTAATCATGATGCATGCCTCATAGCAGACACCAATGAAAACATCATCTTAAAAGGTATAAGAAAGAATAATATATATGAACTATACCTAGAAAACATCACAGAACATTGTCTTATAGCTAATAATGACTCTCAACATTTATGGCACTTAAGAATGGGTCATGTAAATTCTAAATACATGTCTAAATTAGCTAAAAATAAGTTAGTACGTGGGTTACCCAAAATTTCTTTTAAAAAGGATTACTTTTGTGATGCATGTCAATTAGGAAAATTATCAAAATCATCTTTCAAATCAAAAAATATCATTTCAAGTAAGAGACCTTTAGAGCTTCTCCACCTGGATCTTTTTGGTCCTTCTAGAGTAGCTAGTCATAATCACAATAAATATGTTTTTGTTATTGTAGATGACTACTCAAGATTTACTTGGGTAATATTTTTGAAAAACAAAAGTGACACGTTTTGTCAATTTGAAATCTTATGTAAAAAATTACAAAACGAAAAATCTTATTCTATTGTTAAAATCCGTAGTGACCATGGAGGAGAATTTGAAAATGAACTTTTTGAAAATTTTTGTAACTTGCATGGTATTTCTCATAACTTTGCCTTTCCTAGAGCTGCACCTCAAAATGGTGTAGTAGAAAGAAAGAATAGAACCCTTCAGGAATCTGTCAGGACTATGCTCCAACACAATAATCTTGCAAAATCTTTTTGGGCAGAAGCTGTTAATACTGCATGCTACATAACAAATAGAGTTCTCATTAGACCCTTATTAAATAAAACTCCCTATGAACTATTCTATGACAGAACTCCAAGAATAGACTATTTCAAAGTCTTTGGATGTAAATGCTTTATCCTAAACACAAAAGATAGCCTAGATAAGTTTGATGCTAAATCTGTTGAAGGTATATTCTTAGGATATTCAAGTCATAGTAAAGCATACAGAGTTTTCAATAAGAGTCATAATACTATTAAAGAATCTATGCATGTTAGTTTTTGTGAATCTATTGATCAATCTGTTCATATACAAACTAATGATGATGATGTTGAAAGTACAGATTTATTTTTAGATAACACAGCTAAGTCTAATGAAGATGATCATCAAAGAACCTTTGTCGATATCAAAGATCATCCTCAAAAGCAGATTTTAGGAGAACTAACAAAGGGGGTTCAAACTAGAGCTCAGCTAGAACGGATTGCAAACATGGCATTCATTTCTTAACTTGAACCAAAGAAGATTGATGAAGCCATCATTGATGAGTTCTGGATGCTAGCCATGACTGAAGAACTGAATCAATTCCAAAGAAATGATGTTTGGGATCTTGTACCTAGACCAAAGGATCATCCAATCATTGGGACAAGATGGATCTTCAGAAACAAGCTAGACGAAGCAGGTAATGTTATAAGAAACAAGGCCAGACTAGTAGCTCAAGGATACAACCAGGAGGAAGGTATTGATTTTGATGAAACATTTGCTCCTGTTGCTAGACTTGAATCTATTAGAATGCTCTTAGCATATGCAAGCTATATGGATTTAAAATTATATCAAATGGATATTAAAAGTGCTTTCTTAAATGGTTTTATAAATGAAGAAGTTTATGTAAAACAACCTCCAGGATTTGAAAATGAACAATACCCAAATCATGTTTTTAAACTCAAACGTGTTTTATATGGTTTAAAACAAGCACCTCGTGCTTGGTATGATAGGCTTAAAACTTTTTTATTAAAAACTGGTTTTTCTGTTGGCAAAGCAGATTCTACATTATTTGTTAAAGTAGTGAATAATCATACCCTAATTGTTCAAATATATGTCGACGACATCATCTTTGGATCTTCTAACAGCACTCTTTGTGAAGATTTTTCTAAGTCCATGCAGAAAGAATTTGAAATGAGCATGATGGGAGAACTCACCTACTTTCTTGGACTGCATATCAAGCAAACCAAGGATGGAGTTTTCATCAATCAATCTAAGTATGCTCGTGAACTTCTGAAGAGGTTCAACATGAACTCAACTGCTTCAAAATCTACTCCTATGAGCACTACTACTGTTTTGGACAAAGATGAAGATGGTAAGTCTGTTGATACAAAGGTATACCGAGGTATGATAGGATCACTTCTTTATTTAACTGCTAGCCGTCCAGATATTATGTTCAGTGTTTGCTTGTGTGCTAGATTTCAGTCAAATCCAAAAGAATCACATCTTAAAGCTGTAAAAAGAATAATGAGATATTTAAAAGATAGTTGATTTTGGATTATTCTATTCAAAATCCTCTACATTTGATCTAATCTCATACAGCGATGCTGACTTTGCTGGAAGTAAATCTGACAGAAAAAGCACAAGTGGAACATGTCATATGCTAGGGCACTCACTAGTATCATGGTTCAGTAAGAAACAAAACTGTGTATCCTTATCAACTACTGAAGCCGAATACATTGCTGCTAGCCTAGCCTGTACACAAGTCATCTGGATGAAACAAACTTTGAAAGATTTTGGTTTAAAATTCAAAAATACAACTATTTTATGTGATAACACAAGTGCTATAAACCTTTCCAAAAATCCTGTTTTACATTCTCGAACTAAACACATTCAAATTAGACATCACTTTCTAAGAGAACAAGTCTTAAATAATATAATTAAACTAGAATTTATACTCACAGATAAACAACTAGCAGACATCTTTACTAAACCTTTAAAAAATAAAGATTTTATAAGAATAAGAAGAGAGCTAGGTATATGTAAATTGAATGATATATAAAACTAAAATATTAAGTTCACTCGAGTTCATAATATTTACTAAATTCATCTTAATAAGGATAATAAAAGATCTTTAAAAATTTTAATAATCGTGTCTTCCTTTCACATCTTTTTTTGGTTTACAAAAGAATCATTTCTAAGGGTCTCGAATACCAAAAATTGCCTTAAAAAGTTGAAACTTCATGTCAAAGTACATTCTACCTCTTGTCATATCATCTTTTACATCACTTTCATAATTATTGTTTCTCATAACTTGACTTTCTCTTTACTATATAGTTACTTTAGTTACTTTTTCTCACACATACGATTTGAATCTCCATTCATAACTTTGACTCATTTACTATTTTCCTAAAGAAACTATGAACTCCTTCAATCGAATTCCTTCAAAACCTTGTTCCTCAAACCAAAACTTCTATGAATAACAACACATTCTTTATGTCTTTCATTTTGTCACCTTTCAAGTACACATTAATAATCACACTTTGTCCTATCCTCCTCCACGCATACCCATGAGTACTACCTTCTTTAAATATAAGTATTATGACACTCTTTCATATCACTCATCTCATAACATCCTTTCATCACCTTTTGTCCTCTTGTGAAAACCCCTCATACGAATAACAATCTTCTACACTTCAACCCATGCACTATATTTTAATAACACCCACTTGTTTCTTGTTTTAGTAGGCCATCATTGCTCATTTTTTTTCTCTCTCTCTCTCTCTCTCTCTATCTCTCTTCACGAGTTTCTCATTGTTTCTCTCAAAACAACTTTATGTCTAATCACAATATCTTCTTCTTTCCATCATTATCACTCCTCTCTCTCACGATAGGCTAGCCGATCTTCAACAAAATAGTATATTCCTCATATTCAAATGATATATCTCTTTCTTTGTCCTTTCAATATACTTCTCTAAAACTTGGGTCAAAATTTGATTATTTATCCATCGATCTTTTTGTTGCTACATTTCACGTAAAATATACAACTTATCATCTACTATTTTTGTTGCTATTTTTTTACTATATCATCTACTATATCATAACCTATGTACAATCAATTATCGTCTTTAGCAATCATGACCTTTTTCATATTGTATATATTTCTCTCCAATCAAGACTCATTAAAAACTTCCTCAAGAAAAACTTCATCTTATGTCACTCACACATCTCTATTTGTCTTATTCCAAACACATTCTTCACGTATACTCTCCATAAAGTAAAAACATCTTATAAAAGGATATTTGTTTTTATTAGGCCATTATTTCACCTCATCTCTCGAAAATCTTTAAAAAAATATAGAAAAATTCACTCCTTTGGCTTTATCACACATCAAGTCACTCCATACATGACACAAACTCACAATTCGATAAAACTCTCACATAATAATTCTTTCTTATATAAAAGAATAATTCAAAACCATGTCCTCCTTGACTTCTTCTCAAATATAATACACTATCCTGCAATCTTGATCTAATTTGTCATTCACAAGCCTCTTAACTTACTACTCACGAATTTCCTTATTTGACTAAATTCTAAAAATCACTCACTTCCAAATGTCATTCAAAACATATCTAAATTATTGTCATTCTTCTATTTAACGGATTGGTTCAAACCATACCAATTCCACTCGTATCTATCAATTCTCCTACACACTATTACCCTCTTCAAACTCGTTCTCCTTAGTTCTTTTTTTTCAAACTCTTGCAATGGCCTCTTCCTCCTCCAACAATGTGATTACAACAGCAGATCTAAGGTATCTAGACTTGTTTCACACTTACAACTTACTATGCTCTCGCCCCATTCATGAAGGTAAATTGGTCAACTTTGACGACTTCATGCTCTTTGACTTAGACACCTATCTCCCTGAACTCAAACCTCTAATAGGATCTTCATCCCCAGCTGCCTATTATCCCGAACTAGTCCGACTGTTTTATACCAACTTCTCTACTGATCATGAACAAACCTCAATCACCAGCAAAGTCCGAGGACAGCTGATGATTTTCGATGCTTCTGACCTAGGTAGAATTCTAAACCTACCTTCCACCGGTACCGACCTTAACACCATAGTACCAATCAACCGATCGGTACTTCGAAAAATACTTCTCTGCACCAACTGCTACCAACTTCCGTGGCACATGAGAAATCTCCAACCTCATGCTCAACTTCTTGCCCAGATTCTTCTCCACAACATCTATCCCAAGCATCCCCGCCAGGGATTAGTTCCTTGAAAAATCTCTCTTCTTATCTACGCAATCTTTTCTTCTCTTCCGATAAACTGGTCATCCATTCTTTTTGACCTTTTTATTCGTTATCAGAAATTCGAGCCTCTTCTTTTTGGGTGTTTCATAACTCCCATTCTCAAATACTTCCAAGTACCACTTCACAACGAAGTCATCCTCCATCCCTCGCAAGTCCTCGATGGAACCACCTTCAATCTTAGGTCCCTGCACATGCCCGGCTCTGATGAAGCAGATCCAACATCCTCCTTCAATTACTTTTCTGCTATGATGGATATCGAGCAAACTCAGGATCGAATCCTTCGTAATCAAGCCTGGTTGCAGCAGACTCGCAAGCGAAATCGTGCCGACCGAACACATTCACCTCCTCCACCTTCGAGATAACTCATTTTTTTTCTTTTCTGTAATAATTTTTTTACTTTTGGACTGTAATATTTGGTCTGTAATAACTCTTTTACTCTGATCCCTTCCTTTTTGTCCATGACAAAGGGGGAGAAAACCTGTCTCCATTATTGGAGAAATATTCTCTCTTTAAACATTATTTCATTTTTTTTATCATATTATTATTTCTATGCATAATGTCTTTTTGACAGGGGGGGCATATTTTGTCATCATCAAAAAGGGAGAGAATGTTGAGAAACTCGGTTTTGATGTCACATAATATGATACACTGTCTCATTTGATTTTATATGATATGATAATATGTCCTCTTGAAATAATGTTATATTATGACTGAATATGTTTTGCCATAAATCTAACGAGTATTTGATGCAAGGATATCTCACCCAATAAGGATGGAGACTTCCTGTTCAAGTACAACTATGGTGCAATCATACTCCTTGAAGAAAAAGCTTGATGAGCCATGCATTCCTAAAGTTCAAATGAAGAGATCGGCTACCTCAAGATGAAGATTTTTTTTCTTCTTTAGAGTCATATGTAACAGAACCTTCAGGAACTTGCATATTGCATATTACATACTCATTCATAAACACTATATCATAAAAGTATACAATAGTTTCAAAAAGCTCCTTTTTGAAAACCAATAATTGTACCTTCTTACAACCTTTTATGAAAAAGATATTTTGTCATATAATAATTGTACCTTCTTACAACCTTTCATGAAAAAGACATTTTGTCATGTAATAATTGTACCTTACACTATATACAAGACAACATGAAAAGGAATGTAGGAAAAAGACAAAAACATAAAATCGGCTACATGGAGAAAACAAATATAATATGTTTTTGAAAAGACTCTAGAAATATTTTTAATATAAGAAGAAGACAAAAACATAAAATCGACTACAAAAGAAAAACAAATAAAATATGTTTTAACAAGACTTTAGTTATCTTCTTTAAAGAAATGTTTTTTAATATAAGAAGAAGACAAAAACATAAATCGGCTACACAAAAGAAAAACAAATAAAATATGTTTTTGAAAGGACTCTAGTTACTTTTTTCATAACCATAGAATGTCGACTTACTTGAAGTCATCATTCTCTTTACAAAGCATTAAATGCCTCCTATAACAAATCCTTGTTAATATCCTTCTCAAAGAATGTCGACCTTCTTTTGGTCCTCATTCTCTCTGGAGACTTTGAAATACACAACATAAATAAAACACTTGACATGACTATGTACAAATAAATATCTCAAAGCACTCATTGTACTTACACTCATTTAAAGCAAAGAAGTACTAATGTACCTCAAATCATTAATTAGAATAAAGACAAAACTACAACCCAACGTTCAATGTACTATTATAAGAAATAGACTTTTTACATAAAATATGTATTACCTAAAATATTACAACGACTAGTGTACCCTCTATTCTACTTTTATGGAAAAAGGTATTCTCGAATTTATCTAAAAGATATTTTTTGAAATGACATAACATTTCACATTTCAAAAAGTTACAATTCCAAAAATGTAACGACTACTTTTTAAAAGCTATATAAACACACTCAAATAAACTATTCAAACATGGAATGGAATAGACGTGTGAGCTTACAACGAGAAAAATTTCTATTCGATATTTGAAAAGAGAGCCTTGAAAAAGAAAGAGAAAAAGGAAAGAAAGAAAAGAGAAAAAGTCAAGTCCAGCTCTTTGACAAAGAGTATCCTCTGAGTGACAAACAGAACATTCTGAGAATCCTTCATTCGTGCATTCATATCATTCTGAAGGTTCTATAGGAAGTATTGTAACTCTGTTATTCACTGTATTCCTTCTTTGTTGAAAGAAGTAGACCTCTGTGAAAGAGGGTGTTGCCCTTCTCTGTTGAGAGAAGAAGACCTCTTGGGAAGAGGGTGTGCCCCTTCTCTATTGAGAGAAGAAGACCTCTGGGGAAGAGGGTGTTGTACTATTTATCCGGTGACTCGGATGTTATAGTGGAAAGCTCAAGTGGTTTGCTTGGGGACTGGATGTAGGTCTGGATACTGACCGAACCAGTATAAATTCTGTGTTTTATGTGTTGTGCCTTATTGCTTAATTTTTTATTCTATCGATCATTATCATATTTCACTATTCACCCCCCCTCTAGTGGAATTTCAAAGGCAAAGCACAAAATATGAAAAAGGAAAGCTAATGGACTATTTCGGAACTAGAATGTATGTTATATGTGCTCATGGAAATGTAAATATAATGTAATATGCAGGGGATCCAATGATATGAGGTAAAATGTCAAATGAGATGCTATGCAAAATGCGAAATAGGGGAGCACTACAGTGGCTATGTAGATGCATCATTATTATGAAACTATGTAGTGCAGGGAAGGTGAAGCCTAAATGTAATAGCTAATGACACACTAATGATGTATGCAAGAACGCAAGCGAATGGTGGTGACAATATATTACTATGAAGAGATGACTATAGGTAGCCTATTAGTGCCAAAGATTAGCAAAAGTGTTGCTCAACCAATTAGGATAAATCAGAAAATATAGCCAAGACATCCTTCATATGTTAACATCCACGGAGAAATAGGTGAATGGCATCAAATCAGCCACAGGGCTCTATCGCATGCAAGATGATGAAATGAAACTACTGCTAGAAAGCAAAATATTACGTAGGTATTGCTAGACTAAACATCATACATTGTATACAGAGAATGTAATGAAATGTGAGCATAGAAAATTAATGGGCTTACCTGGAAATCAGAACACTGAATGCAGTGATGCAATGCGTATGTAATAAAAATGAAAGATGCAGATAAGAGAGGGGGAATGATGCGACGAAGTACGAATCTGAATGAAAATGCAGGTATATGAACCATAACAGTCAGTACACAGAAACGGGGATGTGACTAAAAGAAGAAATAAAGAGGCAAAATGTAATGCAGAGACAATACTAATAGAAAATGAAAATGAATAGGCATAGGAATATGATGCAATATCTAGATGCAAAAGGCTAAATCATATAATTGTGTGATCATGTCTGAAGATATCTAAATGGAAATAACATGGCTGGTGATACTAATGCCAACAAAATGGAAATGAGCAGAATGAGGCGATTGAAGTGAACATCATACAACAGCAAACGAGAACTCAGAAAATAAGAAAGAAGAGTGCTAAATGAGATGCTACATTTGGCTTACCATTGCAGAGAAGCATATGGAATTGTAATAATAATAAAAAAAAAGAATAGATATTGAGCATCAAACCGCAAAGAATAAAACAACGAGGCAAGGGGATCGCCTACCCGAATAAAACAACGAGGTAGGGGGCAACCCCCTGCCGGAACAAACAAAACATGGCAGGGGGTCACCCCCCTGTCGGAAAAAACAAACGAGGCAGGGGGGGCGACCCCCTGCCGGAAAAGCAGAGGGGCAACCCCCTGACCGAATAAAACAACGAGGCAAGGTTCCCCCCCCCCCCTCTCAAAAAAAAAAGTGGTAGGGGGGTGACCCCTTGCTGGAAAAGTAGGGGGGAGACCCCTTGCTCGAATAAAACAACGAGACAGGGGGTCGCCTCCCCTGCCGGAAAAAATAAACGAGGCAGGGGGGCGACCCCCTGCTCGAATAAAATAACGAGGTAGGGGGGTCGTCCCCACTTGCCGGAAAAAAAAAGTGGCAGGGGGGCACCCCCTGCCAAAAAAGCAGGGGGACAACCCCCTGCTCGAAAAAAACAATGAGGCAGGGGGTCGCCCCCCTGCCGGAACAAACAAAATGCGGCAGGGGGTCGCCCCCCTGCCAGGAAAAACAAACGAGGCAGGGGGCGAACCCCTGCCGAAAAAGCAGGGGGGCGACCCCCTGCCCGAATAAAACAATGAGGCAAGGGGATCTCTATTATCGTCGCAAAAATTTATCTTCCCTTCCCTGCGAGAGAGAGGGGAAAAATGTTTTTGCGAGTCAAACTTGACCAGAGCTTGAAAATTGCTTTGAAATACTCACCTCCGTTTTGAAAATAGCAAGAAAATCCATGGGATGGGGCTCGACCTGTCGGTACGAGGTTCGACCGTTCTTGCCGCCTTTAACAGGGGTAATCGAACCAAGGACCAAATGTGTGCTTGACTTAGTTAAATCATCAAAATCGTGTTCTATCCTAAATGCACTGAGAATTCAGGCATGTGCTATGAAATTTTGTAAAATGTAGGTTGAAAAACATGATGTATGCTCAGAAAATGCGTTGGAGTTGGAAAATATTTCTCAGGAAAAAGATGGAAATCAGTCTCTCAGGAAACTCTGATGAAAACATTTGAAATCTCAAGAAAGTTTATAAAGATTTGGGAAAATCATGAATGGATGCAAATCCTAGGAAAATGGAAGGAATTCTTGAGAAAAGATGAACATTTTGAAAAGGAAAATATTTGTCAGGAAAACTCCGACTTTGAAAATTTTCTTTGGAAAATGATTGAAATTTATTGGAAAACTCTTTGGAGAAGGAACATCAAAACTCAGAAAACTGAAATTCTGAGAATCTCAGCATTGAAGTTTTTGAAAATTGATTTTGATTCTTGACAATGATAAAAGACTTCTTTTGAAAATGAATCTTAAGAAAAGAACATTTTCAGGGAAAATTTTAGAAAACTTAATTTGGGAAATCCAACTTTGAAAATTTTCAAAGTTTCTGGAGGAATCGATTTCCTTGTAATGAAATTTTCTTGAGAAAAAGTTTGAGAAATGCAGGTGATTTCATGATGCAAATGACTTGAATGGATAAATGTTCTTTTGAGAAAACATCTTTTCAGGAAAATATGCAATTTTAGAATTAAACTAAGGTAATATTACCACATATTCCGACTATGGACGTGAATACACTTGTAATTTACTTGGCTAATTCTAAAATATTTGATAAAATTGAAAATATGCAGTGAATTTTTGGAAGATAGCCTAAGAGTGTAGGCTCGGTGTGACTAGTAGAAAGATGTTGAATCTGGGTCTCATCCACATTCCGACTAGGGCCGTAAATATGGACTCCACTGAGTTCATCAACTCCCTAAGAGTTGGTGCACGTGCCATTCGTGTACATCCATGGTGATTTTGAAATGCAATGCATGAACCACATAGTCAGGATATTACAGAAATCAAACTACATGATATGCATCCTAAGCAGTAAAAGTAAATATTATTCCAAATTTGATTATTACATCTCTGACATAAAACAAAATAAATGAATAAAAAAAGAATACAGAGTTAACAGAGTCAGCATCCTCCAGATTTTCCTGCAAAAGTGGGTTAGTACAAGGAATGGATATACAAGATACCCAAGGAAATGGCATATATATATGTACAACGAAGATATATATATATATATAAAAACACATTCCTATAATCAAAAATATATATGATGAGCAAATTTGCATGTGTGATGTGCAAATGCAATGTGTAATGATATGCTGGAATATAGAGGACTAGACGCAGATATGCCATGGAATATAATAGTATGTAACAAGGTTTGATGGTATACAAGTTCAATGAAATGGATGCTTACACAAGAAATGACAATATGCGGGTTATGAGCAATAGGCATATAGGGCAGGCTTATGATATGCGATGAAGGCAAAGGCTATGAAGTAATCTTTGTGGATGACAAGGTGGTATTAATAGATACCCGTGTATTCAGTAGCCACGACTGGTTTAGTGGATTAGATCAAATGCAATGGGTGGTGAGATACAAGAGAAGACAGGTACATGAGATGCCTATGTAAAGTGTATAAGTGCATATTGTATACAAGATGTTGTGTAATGCATGATGAAGAGAGTACACAGGCAGTGAAAGTATAGTGGACAGGTGATAACAACATGATGTGATTAGGAAATCACTATATGGCTGTCATGCTATATATATAAAAGCTTCTGCGAGATCAATAGATCTCTTTTAGCTGTGTAGGTGGCAAGATTATTACTTAACATGCATCCAGAGAGTGAAAAATTGCGACATTATGCAAAACAGGAAAAGCAGAAGACATAATGTATACCCTGTTTCTGTACATGATTTCACAAATATATATTTCACCAATCATAAGACATTTATTTACAAAATTTGGTATGAAGCCTCACTGTATATCAATGAATGAACATGCAAAAAATTGATCCAGAAATCATGAACGGACATTAGCATATTCAGATGCAAATGTGGCTCATAATCAAGACTGTGTACCTGCAGAGAAAAAGGTGAACAGTTTATCACATTCTACAAGTTATCCAAAAAGGGGTCGATGGATTTCCCTTTTAACTTCCATCAACAAATCGTTGTCCACACCGACCTGCATATGCAGAGATCCGAGGGCCAGAGGTTTTAATTCTTGAGCATGCATAGATTGGCCAGACTTAGCCTTCAAAAAGAATGCTTCACAGAAACGAAATGATTTCTGTAGCTCATTGAAACACGGTGATACTTGCTGAAACTGAAACAGCTCATCTGTGCAACCAACTCTAGTTAAAGACTAAGATCTCTATGTTTTAAATGACATCAGAAACATTAAGAGATATGATTAGGATCTATGGAAACGCAACAAAGAAAGCGCAAAAAAAAAATTCTGTTATGATAAGACAAAACTGCAGAAACACAATCGAGAATCCTTCAACTTGTACATTATGGATTAGTAATGAGGATTCAAGTTGTATGAATGCTCAAATGAAGCCCATGAAACTCTGATAACAGGGTGCATACAAATTTAACAACGGATCGGTTGAACCTTGGCCTGAATTGAAATCACTTATGCAGGATGCTAAGCAAACGAGTGGGTGTCTGGGAAAACTCACAAGAGCTTAATCCCTACCAGATTTCAGGTGTTTCATCAAAGTAAATGCTTGAATCTAAAACCTGGGAAACTAAAAAAATCATCATACGCCTAAGATTGTAATGATCCACAATGCTAAATGATGAGTTTATGATGAAAAGAATGGATACAACAAAACTGGGACATACAGACAATCGGATATGAAGAAGGATGAATAATGAGATGTAATGCTAATGATTAGTATGCAAATGGATGAACACCATAAATAAAGGAAGTAAAAACACACAGTAAGTCATGTGAAACAAGATATGAGAGATAATATAGACAACAATTTAGGAAGAGTAAATGTATAGACGTTGGCTCAAATCTGGAGAACATGAGGCAGCATTTCTCATGCTCTGTCTCTTTGATCCTAAGCATAATATCATGTAATTGTTACAAATGAATCCACTGACACTCGAAGGGTGGATGTTACCACTATGCAATGAAGATTGAATTAATACATATGTTGTGCCTAAATAAATAGCACTATTCAATATACAATAAACCCTTATGGTTATCGCTCAATGCAATGCTATGTGAATGTCTACTCAAACCATATATATATGCAGAAGACAGTAAGATGCAGGGGAGTTATGCAACAAGAAATAGGGAAAAACACAAAAAAAAAATTGTAGGAAAACAAAGGGGATTTACGAATGAGGTAAGATAAAAAGAATAAAGTGAAGGTGGTGCTGTATAAAATCTCATCCTTTGCGTGTGCAGAGACTGTTGATAATATTAGTGAAGTCGATGATATGCAATAGGACATAACTTAAGTATCAGTCAGAAAAAAAAAATTTGACTGAAAAGAAGATTTATCCTATGAGGCTCATTATAATGAAACAATCAGGCAAAAACATTACAGGAAAGATGATGGTTCAGCTAAAATCAACTCTTCGGAGGGATCGATCATGCCATTGTGAGGCATCATCGATCCTCAACGTATGCAACAACCGTGGATGTGAATCACGTCAATTAAATGTAACGAGTTCACAATGTATGCGCCATGAATATGCTACTTAATTCACAGAAATTACAAATGCAAGATAATTCCTCACCTGATTTCTTGAACTGGATGCCTTTCAGATGCCACCTCTTGAAGACCGATTTATTGAGAACAGGAGGCTCAATGCTCAAGACTGATTGCAGGAGGATGGCTTTTCTTCTATGTACCTTAAGGATTCGCTGGAGTCCTTTGATCCTTGGCTTGAAGGAGGACATCAAACGGTAAGGGGGAATGAACGAGAAAGGGGGTAGGGATTCAAGAGTTGGGGAGAGAGAAGGTTAGTAGCCGTGGGTTCTTCTCCTGCTGGAAGGAAGGAAGAAAGGTCCTCAAAAGGAGATTCCAGCCGATCAGAAGAGAGAAAGTTTTTAGCCCCCCTTCTGTACGCCCGAAGAGGGTCTTTTAAAGATCGACTTCCTCTCTATCAGAAAAGTCGAAACTTTTCCCAGCTCTTGAACCGAGTTTCAAAAAGATTTGAAAACTTTAAAAATCGAAATTTAAAAAATTTTGAAATCTCTCCGTTTTAGAAGGAGACGACCTCTTTACCTGAAGAAATTTTGAGTTACTTTACCTAAAACTTAGGTAAAGTGAACTTTTATGGGTGGGGCTTTGCGATGGCACCATTTGGGGGCTGAAAAGGTAAAAACAAAAAAGAAAAACATGAGTAAATGGTTTTTTTTTTTTTTTAAGGTGGTGTCACCTCAGCTGGATTAAAAAAAAATAAAAAAGCTTTTTGAAATAAGGTTTTATTTGTTTTTTCTCTGTAGGGAGTTCTAGTGAGGTGCCACCTATGCATGGACCCACTGATTATTTTATTTGACATAAAAAGCAACAATAACTTCCTTTTTGGGATTTTTATAATAGTAGGTTAGTTTGGAAAGTACGAAGTAAGAATTGGCTTGATTTCAAAAATTTAGAAGAAAATGGTCCTTCTAGGCAAAATAAAAAGATGCAGAGATTTTATAAAGAAATTTAAAGCCTTTTTGCAAAAGTTTGAAATAAAATCTTCTCCATTTAAAGTTATGTCCCCTTCTTTCCAATTGACGAAACTTGAAAATCAATATAAAAACCATCCATATTGTTTTCTTGAGAAAACGTTTGTGATTCAGAGTCCTGGGGGTTAAGATGAGGGAAACTGACAATTTTGAAGAACTCAGGGATTTGAAATCAATTTTGAAATATTAAAAACTCGATTCTGGATTGATATATTTGAAAATCAGGAGTTCTGGATCTCAAAATGACATGCTGTGCAGTGAAATGATATGAAATGCTCATGCGATGATATGCAAAGACATGTTTCATGAAATACCACTCTGAATTAGGACTTGAAAATTCTAGCTTTTTGTCAAGAATAGGATTTTGAAAATTTTGCAGTTTGAAGATATTTTTGAGCCTAACTATATAAATTTGAAGAATTGAGAATGGATTTTGGACTTTCTGCAAGGTCCAATCTCAGAAAATGACCATTTTGCTCTCTGGTGATCTCGAAGAACCAAACTGTGATGATTGATGAAGATGTCAGGAAGGTGAGTGAAAATTTGGGGTGTGTACAGATGTTCCTCTTTGCTACTAAGTCGGCTTGTGGCCGAGCTTAGTGGCAAAGAAAAACACACCAAATTTGGGTTATATAAAATGCCTCAGTTAGAAGGGTCTGACTGGGTATGAGAAAATTGGCCTGGTGAAGATGGTAGATATGAAATGAAGAACGAAGATGAATGGATTTGATCTGTGGCGGTGAAGTTCAGGTTTTTGCTCTTAACCTGGATGGGACAGAAAATGCTTTGCATGGGAGAAGGCTCAGGTTTGATCCTTAACCTGATTGGGGAATGAAATACCTCATCAAAATGAGGCTTAGGTTTGTACCCTTATCCTGATTGGGCGAAAAATGAAATACATCATCAAAGGAGGCTTAGGTTTATACCCTTATCCTGATCGGGCGGAAAATGAAATACCTCATCAAAGGAGGCTTAGGTTTATACGCTTATCCTGATCGGGCGAAAAATGAATGGAATCCTCGAAGGAAGAGACCATGATGGAACCTTCATATTTTGCACAATAAATCCGACAGGGGTTTTGCAAAAGGAAGGAAAATGGGGTCCCTAAAGCTTGAAAAGGGGTTGATCTTGGGCGTCTCATTGCTGAAACTAATTAGCTTTTAAAATTGCCTTTTGCGAGGAAATGATTGGTGGTTCGACCTCGAACCAAAATGGGACTGTCTATGGTGGGACAGTGGGGACACAGGGAAGTGTGCGAATCTGAGAGCTCATGCTCTCAAATTATAAAAAGAAGAGAAGGAATCAAGTCCTAAAGAGGGATTTAAAATTTAGTGTCAGGATGTATCAAAAACGGACATCAAGCTCTCACTTCACGTCAGGATAGATAGAAAATATTTTCAAAATATTAAGGATTTTGTTGTTGATTCAAAGTATTTGAAAATGGTGCACATTGTTGCAAAATATTCCTTCTTTGTACCTGAAGTATTACCTCCAAACGAGATTGACTTCATAGAATCAAGATTTGGAATCCAAATTGCTTACGATTGACCTTCTTCTAGGAAGCTATCAATTTCCTTGATATGAACAGGAAAGAGAATTTGATATTATGAAAGCAATTGATGAAAAAATATTGATAATAGGATTTCACAAATTTAAAGAAGATTCTTGATAGATTTGGCAGTTTGATATCCTGAGAGCTTCTCTCATGATAATCTTTATGCACTTTTTTGGGGTTCTTTTGGGCTTCAGAAGAGTTTATTACATCATCCTTTATTTTGGAGATGTCCTGACTTTTCTCTCTTTCTTTTTTTTCTCTTGCTCTCTTTTGGAAGGGTACGTCACAAACTCCTTCAACTTGGAGATGTTTTGATCATTCTTTGTTCCATGGTTATCTTGACGAGATTGGCTCATTGGTTGGAGATTTTTGGATGATAGCTGAAATTAAATATCTTTTGGGGATTGTCGGGAGGTTCATCGCATCTTCCTTCATCTCGACAGTGCTTTGGACTTTCCTTAGAAGGATCCGTCACAAACTCTGTCATCTTGGAGATGATTCAGATCTTCTTTGGCCCCGGGGGTCTACTCGCATAATTCGCCTTCATCTTGACGACAATTAAGAGATCCCTTTTGCGGATATTTAATTGCAACTTAGGTGATTATGAGGGGGCAGGGCTTGGGTGAATTCTCTCTTTTTTCTAGCACTCAGGATATTTCCACTGCCTCATCTTTATAAGAATAATCTTTAGAGATGTGTCATAACTGTGATCAATATTGATCATTTGTAGCTTTGCAATAACATTGAATCTTCTTTTCTGGCCATATCGAAGATTTATCCTTCATCCTTTTGGTTGGCCAATGGAAAGAATTTGGATTTTGGAATCTCTCTTCGCAAAAGCTTCACTCTTTTGGAAGTAATGCTGAAGGTAAAGATTTGTGCAATGAAGATTTTGAAATCAACAAGTAATTGATTGACAAATTGACAAAATTTTCTTGAAATCCTTGGTGAAAGAAGAGCATTTGAGGTCCGGCTTAACCCATCCGTGATGAAAGTTCTCCTCTCTTTTTCCCCAAAAAGAGAGACTCAGGCTTAGCCCTTACCTGAATGGGAAATAGAAATTACTCCTCTCTTCCCTGAAGAGGAGGTGTTTGCAAAATGTACTTTCGAAGAGAAATTAAGCTTTCGTTAAAGCTCCCTAATATTAGGCTTCTCTTATGGAAAGGAGGCCGATAGTAGTGAGGTCGGAAAATTGGGTCATGAAGAAATGAGTTCATCACACTCTACCTAAACAGAGGGTCCTTTATGACAAAAATGGCCTAGTATGAAAATTGGGGGGCCACAAGAAAAGCGAGTCTCCGTCGAGCCTCTCCCTATAAAAGGGTTCCTTGTGTGAAATTGGAAATTGTTTTGCAAACGGTTCACAAAGACGCGAGTGCCTTCAAACTCTCCCTGAAAAGGGGCTAAGTGACGAATTGGATAGCATGCGAAAAGAACGAGCTCCCTCGAACTCTCCCTAAAAGGGTCTCTCGCAAGAGAAAATGATTGAAATTTGGATATTGAGCCAATAGGCAGAATGAATACGACCTAGATTAGCAAAGGTGACCTGCAGATCGAAAATGATTGAAATAGACTTGGTAACCCGAGGGCTTGAAATTGGATGACCTAACGGTTGAAATTGAGAATTGGTTGACCCAAAGGTCGAAGTTGTGTGACCCGCGTGTCAAAATTGGAAATTGGAAATTGAGAGTATGAAAATTGGGCGACCAGAAGGCCGAAATTGAGAATTGAGTGACCCAAAGGTCGAAATTGGAAATTGAATGACCTAGAGGTCAAAGTTGGAAATTGAGTGACTCGCAGGTCGAAATTGAAAATTGAATGACCCGAGGGTCGAAATCGAAGAATTGACTGATCTAAAGACTTAAATTGGAAATTGGTGGACAAAAGGTCAAATTTGAGAAATTGACTGACCCTGAAGATCGAAATGACTTGGATCAACATAGGAGAATAAATGGCTCGGGTCAGAGCTTGAATAAGGTAAAGAGATCACGAGTCGGAACTCGGATCAGCAAAGGAGAATGAAGAGCTCGAGTCAGAGCTCGAATAAAGTAAAGAGATCATGAGTCGGAACTCAGATCAACAAAGGAAAGATAATTTGAGAAAAGACCCGAGTCGGAACTAGGATCTTTCAAAGGAAAAATGATTTAAAGGAAAACCCGAGTCAGAACTCGGATCTTCAAAGAAAAGAAAAAAAATAATTTAAAGGAAAACCCGAGTCGGAACCCGGATCTTCAAAAAAAAAAAAAGAATAATTTTAAAGAAAAACCCGAGTCGGAACTCAGATCTTCAAATGAAAAATAATTTAAAGGA
Source organism: Nuphar pumila (assembly GCF_984573655.1). Classification (NCBI taxonomy): domain Eukaryota; kingdom Viridiplantae; phylum Streptophyta; class Magnoliopsida; order Nymphaeales; family Nymphaeaceae; genus Nuphar; species Nuphar pumila. The sequence goes on along the minus strand of NC_143256.1, from coordinate 31,599,558 downwards.
AAATCCGAGTTGGAACTCGGATCTTCAAAGAAAAAATAATTTAAAGGAAAACCTGAGTCGGAACTCAGTTTTTGAGAAAAGAAACAATTTGAAGGAAAACCCGAGTTGGAACTCGGTTTTTCAAAGGAAAAATAATTTGAAGGAAAACCCGAGTTGGAACTCAGTTTTTCAAAGGAAAAATAATTTGAAGGAAAATCCGAGTCGGAACTCAGTTTTTCAAAGAAAAAATAACTTGAAGGAAAACCCGAGTCGGAACTCAGTTTTTCAAAGGAAAATATAGACCAACTTAAAAGTTGGATTTTGAAAATGTACCAGTTCGAGCACTAGTTTTTTGAAATAATACCAGTTCAAGCATTGGATTTTGAAATAATACTAGTTCGAGCACTGGATTTTGAAATAATACCAGTTCGAGCACTGGATTTTAAAAATATACCTAGTTCGAGCACTGGATTTTAAAAATGTACCAGTTTGAGAACTGGATTTTGAAACAATACCAGTTCGAGCACTGGATTTTGAAATAATACCAGTTCAAGCACTGGATTTTGGTTTAGTACTATTGATTGTCTTTCAATTTTGAATAGGAATTAGGAATTATGATGGGCCTGTTTGTTGAAATCCCAATACTGACCAAATTGATATCAATGCAGTTGGATGCAAATGAATGCAAATTGATGCACATGAATGCACAAGTGTGTAAAATGAGAAATTCGTTTATCATGCCTGCATACAGAACAAAAATTTTAAAATGCCCCAGTGTAACTAGGAAAAGGAAGTTTGATCCTTATTGAAGAGAATAGGAAGATTACAAAGGAAGAATAACTGCTTCAAGTATAGAACTTTTTCAAGTGTCGAGCATTAATGGGATCTGGTAATTCTACCCCATCGACATTGATGAGCCGATATGAGTTGTGAGGTAATGCTTCTTTGATGACATAAGGACCTTCCCAATTTGGCAACAATTTTCCGCCGAGATGATGTTTGAGATAAGCTGTGGATAGAAGCACTAGATCATTGACTTTAAATCTCCTTTCGATGACAGACTTTGCATACTGCCTGGCTATTCTCTGGCGATAGGATTGAGCATGCTCTGCTACTTTTAGCCTTCTCTCGTCGAGCAAGTCTAGTTGTACTAGTCGTTGTTGCTGGTATTGATCAAGAGGTAGTTCTAGAACTGATGCAAATTTCAAAGCGGGCTTCTGAACATGCAGAGGTAATACTACTTCTGTTATGTAGACCAGTTCTGATGGAGTAGCATTTGTTGGAGTGCGAATGGTGGTCCGATAGGCCCATAGTGCATCGTGGATCTTCTCATGCCAATCACGGCCTGTTTCTACAGTTCGCTCCAGGATACGAATTAAGATCTTGTTGGTAGCTTCTACCTGACCATTCCCTTGAGGATAGTAGGGAGCGAAAAAATGATGATAGATTTTGAACTTTGAGCAGAAGGTCTTTATTCTTTCATTTTTGAAGTGACTACCATTATCTGACACGATGTCATGTGGGATGCCGAAGTGGCAAAGGATGCTCTTGTGAATGAAAGAGACCACGTGTCGTCCTTCTACTGTGCGAAGAGTGATAGCTTCTACCCACTTGGTGAAATATTCTGTTGCGACAAGGAAGTATTTGTGGTCATTGGAAGCAGAAGGAGTGATGGGACCTACAACATCAAAGGCCCACATAGAGAACGGCCATGGAGAGACAACAGATTGCAAATATGTTGTTGGAGCATGAATAGAAGGTGCATGTATCTGGCATTGGACACACTTCTTCACAAATTGGTAACAGTCTTGCTGCATAGTCTTCCAATAGTAATTTGCTCGGATGATTTGCTTAACAAGGGTTTGGTAGCCGACGTGGCCACCACAAATGCCTTTGTGTGCTTCTCGCACGACTCCTTTGGCTTTGTCTTCGTCTAAGCATCTAGAATACTCTGAACTGAATCCACGACGATAAAGGACATTGGCCAGAATGAAATATCGGGTAGACATGCGCTGGATTGCTCGTTGCTCTTTCTTTGAGAGTTCTAGCAGAAATTCACCGGTTTCTATGAAAGTTTTGATATTGTAATACTAAGGCTTCTTCCTTTGTTCAGCTTGGTTTACTTGTTCTGTAGGAAGGAAGGCAGGTTGGTCAAGTCTGTCAATTTCAAAAGAGCGACAAGATTCTTCATTCTTGAATGTCATAATGGAGCCTAGGTTGGCTAGGCTATCAGCCACTTGATTAAAATCTCTCTTGATATGGAAGAGCTGAAACTCTTCAAACTTGCTGACAAAAGTTGAAACGATTTTTTGATAAGGAAATAGCTTTTGATCTTTCACTTGCCATTCGGCTCGGACTTGATTGACAACGAGTAATGAGTCGCCGTAAGCATGCACTCTCTTAACATTGAAGTCTAGTAGAATCTTTAGACCTTGGATTAGAGCTTCATACTCAGCCATATTGTGAGTACATTGAAAATCTAACTTGAGAGAAAATGGAATCATCTCCTTCTTAGGAGTGATTAATAAGATCCCAATGCCTATTCCAGCCATGTTCTTGGAACCGTCAAAAAATAAATTCCAGACTGGCGATTATTGGATATTGCATATTTGCTCATCAGGGAAGTCATCTTTGGCTTTTACTTCTTCTGCTAAAGAAAAGTCAACCAACTGATCTGCGATTGCTTGTCCTTTGATTGATTGCTGCGAGACATATTCTATGTCATACTGCATCAGTAAGACTTGCCATTTGGCGACTCGTCCACTGAGAAAAGGTTGCTCTAAAATATACTTGAGAGGATTGAGTTTAGACAAGATTTTGACTTCAGATGCCAGTAGGTAGTGTCTTAGCTTCTGACATATCCACACCAGAGCTAGACAGGTCTTCTCTATTTGAGAGTATTTCTTTTCATAGTCTATGAAAGTCTTACTCACGTAATAAATGGCGTGCTCTATCAAGCTGCTTTCTTTATATTGCGCCAAGAATCCACCGCATGCGACTTGATTGACTGATATGTATAACAAAAGAGGTTTCCCTAATTCTAGTGGCTTCAAGATAGGAGGGTTGAGGAGATACTTCTTGATACGATCGAATGATTGCTGACATTCTGGTCCCCATTCGAACTTCACTCATTTTCTGAGCAAGTGATTGAAAGGCTCGCATCTCATTGCCAAGTTGGAAATAAATCGTCGAATTGATTGCATGCGTCCCTAAAGGCTACGCAATTCTTTAAGATTTGTCGGGGGTGGCATATCAATGATAGCCTTTGCTTTGGCTGGGTCAACTTCAATTCCCTTTTTGCTGACCAGAAAACCCAACAATTTGCCTGATTCGACTCCAAAAACACACTTTTGAGGGTTAAGCCTTAACTTATAAAGAATGAGTTGTTTAAACACTTGATCAAGAGCTTCAATGTGATCTTCTTCCTCTTTGGATTTCACGAGGATATCATCAACATACGCATTCATGATTTTGTGCATTTGATCATGAAAGATGACGCCCATCACACGTTGATATGTTGCTCCAGCATTCTTGAGCCTAAATGGCATGACTGTATAACAAAAGGTGCCCCAAGGCGTAGTAAAGGAAGTTTTTGATTGATCGCGGGTGGCCAACTTAATCTGATTATAGCTGGAATATTCATCCATAAAAGAAAACATGGCATGTCCTACTGTGCTGTCGATTAGGAGATCAATGCTTGGAAGTGGATAATCATCTTTCGGAGTCGCTTTATTGAGGTCTCTGAAGTCTATGCAAATCCTCACTTTGCCACTTTTCTTTTGAACAACGACAATATTGGCTAACCAATCTGGGTAGTCAATAGTTTGAATGAATCCTGCTTTGAGCAAATCTTCAAGTCCTTCTTTGACTTGTTGTTCTATTCTGGGATCCATTTTTCTCAACTTTTGCTTAACTGGTTTACCATCTGGCTTTAAAATGAGGCGGTGTTCGACCAATTTGGGGTCTAAGCCTGGCATATCTTCATATGTTCATGCGAACACTTCTTCATGTTGCTTGAGAAAATTAGTGAGCCTTTCCTTCTCTTCCGGACTTAGACTGATAACGATCTTTAGAATCTTGGGATTGTCTTCTGAACCGACATTGACATTTTCAGTCGGATCTTGAACTAGAGCAGATGGTTCGTCTTGCTTCTGAACTGAGGAAAATTCTGGCAATTCTTGAAGGGACTGATCAAATTTTGCATAATCATCTGACTGCTTTGCAACCTTATCATCTTCTGTGCTCGCTTTGACTCGGTGAATTGTTGTCGATTTCTGGAAAGCCTTTGGATGGAGGACGAGTTTCTTGATTGTTCGGGAAGATATTCTGAAATTTTGGAGGAGAAACTTGATTCAGATAAAATTGCCCATCATAAGACAAACAACATTTGAAAATAACCATGCATAAATGACATTGGAATTATAAAGTTAGGATATAGAGAGAAAGGAAACAGATGGCATCCAGATAGACAAAAAAACTTGAAATTTTATTGATTCTGAATTGATCAAAGACATTGATAGAATGAGACATTTATTTTGAAAAGAATAGAAAGGAAATAACAAAAGGGTTCTCAATGTGCCCCTTTAACAAAAACAGACTTCTTTTGTGAGCCTTTGCCAGAAAATCCTAGTCCTGCTCTGTAGGGATGATGCTTTTGAATCATTGGCTCGATGCGACCATCTTCGTTTTTACCCAGTCCTTTGAAGGGTTGATAACCATGCTTCAGAAGTAAATCAAATCCTTTTCTTTCTTTCATGAATTGTGGAAACAATGGATGATCTTTGAGAGTGTTGAAGTTGATCCGACCTCCAATCTTAAAGAACTTAGGACCTCTCCATCGGGTCATGGCTACAGTGTGCATAGATGATTCTGATGTCTGGAGTATTTCTAAACTTTCTCCGAGACTGATTTATTCACTTTTCCTGATGCTGGGGATGTCTGCTGTGAATGTTGGTCGAGGAATCATGGGCTGTGAGAGCCTTTCTTCTGGGTCCTCTCCTAATACTGTTGTAATCATTCCATCTTTGGACCATTTTACGCATTGATGAAGGGTGGAAGGTACTGCATTTGCATTGTGGATCCATGTTCTTCCGAGCAACAGATTATAGGTGGGTGGCACATTGACCACATGAAAAAGAACGGAGTGCACTGAGTAATTGATGAACACTTCCAGGAATATCTTGCCTTTAGCCGTTTGACCATGGTTGTCAAATCCATATATGGTGATAGGATCTGGAATGTACTCTTCTTCCTTGATGCCTAGTGCCTTCGTTGTCATTTCAGGACATATGTTGAGGTTGCTGCCTCCATCAACCAGCATATGGGGTACTGTCATTCCTCTTACTCGAACGACGATGTACAAGACATTGTTATGAAAGGAGTGAGGCTTTGGAAGGTCCTCATCCGAGAAGGTGATCGGCGCATTTGTTATGGCTGAATTCACGATCTGGGCCATGTCTTCAGATGTGGTACTGAGTTTGACTTTAATTTTTCTGAGCAAATCGTCCAGTACTTGTTGGTGCTTGTAGAAGCTCTTGGCTAAGTCCAAAAATTGAAACATTGGACAAAGCGGTCAGTGGATTTTGAGTTTAAATTTCTCCCCTTTTTGGAATGGATTGGATAAAGTGTTTTGGGAATCCAGGAATTTGACTGGCTGCTGTAGGAAATACTTTGGCTGACTCTGCTGACACTTTTAGCTTATCAAAAGCTGAAATTATGTCCATCTTCTTAGAAGTTGGAGCTGCTTGTTGCAGCACCAAAACCTGATGCTGAACTTGGAGATCTTGAGAAGAACACGGCTTGATGTGTTCTTGAGGTAGAAATGGCTGTTCAGATATCACTGCTGTGGTGTGAGACGAAAATGGCTGATTGAGAATGTCCATTTTTTCTTCTTCATCTCCTTCCACTAAAAGATTCTTGTCAATGAGATCCTGCACAATATTCTTGAGAACGAAACAGTTCTCAGTGTTGTGTCCCACTGTTCTGTGGAACTTGCAGAATTGGTCTTTCCACTTCCCCATGGGCACAGGGGGATTGTAAACACCCCAAATTTTCACTCACCTCCTTGACATTTCCACCAAACATCATCAGAGGGAAAAATGGTCATTTTTTGAGCTCGGAACTTGCAAAAGTCCATATTTCATCAGCAACCCTCAAAATTTTTCTTTTAACTCAGATTTTAAAAAATTTTATTCCTGACAGGAGACGGGAATCTCCAAATCTTGGTTCAAGATTACATTTCATAAGACATGTCATTGCATATCATTGCATGAGCATTTCATATCACTGCACCGCACAGCATGTCATTTCGAGGTCCAGAACTCTCAATTTCAATCCAGATTTGAATTTCAACTCTTTTTAAAATTGATTTCAAAACCCTGGGTCTTCAAAATTGTCTAGTATTCCCATTTTACCCCCAGGACTTTGAATTTCAAAAGAATTTCTCAGAAAAACGATCTAGATAGTTTTCAATATGGATTTCAGACATTTTATCTCAGATTCTGCCCTTTTGTCAGCAATTTCAAATATCATTTTTTGCAAAATCACCCTACAGGGGCCACCTCCTTTAAAAATCTTTGTAATTAGGCGAAGTATTTCGTATTTACCAATTAGTCTAGGTTTTTATGAAAATTCCAAAAAGAGGTTTTACTGTCTTACTTTTATTTCAATAAAGAAGCAATGTGGGGTCCACTTGAGGTGGTGTCACATAGGCTTTCCTTTTGAAAAACCTGAATTTTGAAAAACGTAAAAATATAGGAGCCTTGTCCCTGGATGGGCGCCATTGGACCATTTTCTCTCTCCTCCCATTTCCCTGCCATGTGTCAGTGTGGGGTTCACCGAGGGGTGGCACCACGTGTCACCTTCTCTCTCCTTCCATCCTTTGACACGTGTCAGTGTGGGGCCGCTTTAAGATGGTGCCACATGTCATTAGCCACACTCTTTATCCTATGCCACGTGTCAATGTCCACCACCTTCACCCCTTGGCCATGTGTCATTCTGATGTCGCTCTGAGAACGCCATGTGTCATGTGCTGCTCTGTCCAGAAAAAGTAGAGCTTGTCTCCCCTGAGGTGGCGCCATTTGAAGTATGTCTTCTGCAAGTGACACATGTCACTCTCTCCCTTCTTCAAAAAAGCAAACTGACACATGTCTCTCTCTGCGTTTCTCATAAAAGCAAGTGACACATGTCACCTTCTGCTCTTCTCAGAAAAAGCAAGGGACACATGTCACCTTCTGCTCTTCTCAGAAAAAGCAAGGGACACATGTCACCTTCTGCTCTTCTCAGAAAAAGCAAGGGACACATGTCACTCTTAGCTTTTCTTAGAAAAAGCAAAGGACATGTGTCACTCTTTGCCTCCTTCAGAAAAAGCAACAATTCAAATATTTAAACCCCAGGCTGAGGTGGCGCAAATCCTGAACTTTACCTTTTCCATCTGGGCTGAGATGGTGCCACATGTCCCTTGTTCCTCCCTTCTACCACATGGGATTGTGAGGCCACCCTGAGGTGGCGCCACATGGCCACCCTTCATTCTTCCAGAGCCCACCCAATTTGAAATTCAAATTCCCCCTGAGGTGGCGCCATCTGGAGAGCCTCCTCCAGCAAGTTGACATTTGTCAGGTGTGGAACCATCCTGAACTGCCACATGTCCAGATCTCCTTTCATCAAAAAAAGTAGAAGAATCTCTCCTCTGAGGTGGCGCCATTTCTGAAAACACCTTTCCTCAAAAATAGCTTTGCAGCCTGCTTTTAGGAAAAGTAGAATTCAAACTCCTCTGAGGTGGCGTCTTCTGCTTCCCCAGCTCCTGCCTTCTGACACATGGCAGTGTGGAGCTACCTTGAGGTGGCGCCACATGTTTGTCCCTGCTTCCTCCAGAAAAAGCAGAATTTCAAACATTCAAACTCCCTCTGAGGTGGCGCCATCTGAGTCCTTTGCCTTTCCTTCTGACACGTGTCAGTGTGGAGCCACTCTGAGGTGGCGCCACATGGCAGTCTCTCCTTCTTCCAGATAAGCAAAGCTTTGAAATTCAAACTCCAATGAAGCACCCTCTAAGGTGGCGCCATGTGGGAAACTCCTACAGAGAAAATCAAGCAAACTTAATTTTGAAAATTTTCAAATCCAGCTGAGGTGTCCTATTCACAAAAAATGCATTTTATTTATTTCAAAAATCCAAAATGGCATGCTTTGATATGACACCACATAGAGGGTCCAAATTCATTTCGTTTGAATTTCAAAAATCTCCAAAAAATCTATAAATACCCTAGCCCACGCCCAGTGAAGGAGAGGCTCTTGTTTGAGATTTGAACTTCAACTTAGAATTCCTCTTTTCCTTTCTTTTGTTTTCCTCTGAATTCACGCCCCTCTGGAGTCCACTATCAAGGTAGTCGTCCATCTCTGAGGTTTCAGAACAGCAAAAGAATACAAGGTGGGTTTCTATTCTAATCGGTTCTGTTGAAGTAATGTCCTTGTCTCGATTTGCATGTTGAACTTTCGTTTTGAAGAAAGAGCTCATTCGAATGATGGATCGAGCTATTCTCATACAACGACATATATCAAAAGTAGAATTATGCTTCCTTGGTGATTTTTAACATTCATGCATTAATTAGATTTAGTTCATATTTCATTTTGTTGATTTAGCATATTTTAGGAATTAATTAGATTTTTTAGCCTTTATTTTAATCCTGCTTAAATTTTGTGATTCTCTATTTTTGTCAGTCAGTCTACTCGTTATTTCATGTATTTATTTTTCGTTAAAAATGCTAAAAAAATCATAGTATGCGCCCTTAGGTGTCCTTAACAATATGCAAAAAAATCAGAATGATTTGAATTCATTTACTGCATTTAAAGTTCGAAATTCTCAGTCAGGTTTTGTTACCGGGGAAACGTTTTGAAGATTTATTTCCAACTTGTAAAATCGATATCTCCCTCATATGAGATCCAATTTTCGATCCTAAAAATGTCCTGAACTCGGAATGATGTCTAGTATTTAACATGATTTTTATCAGATTTTTCTGCATTTTTCTGATGTCTGACAAAAATCTGAGAGTTTGGGACATGTGTCAGAGCTTGTGTAACGCCCCGGATTTTCAAAACAAAGCTAAGTTAAAAATTTCATGATTTTTTTTCTTTGCAACGGAACTTTAGAAAGCTTTTAGCAACGGATTCAAACGATAATGAGTCATCAGTTTTAGAAAACCTCGAGCACGTTGCAGGTATGTGGCCAAGCCACTCATTGACCACCGAAGTGTTCCATTTTATCGAAAACCTCATGGTTATTACAACATCACTGCTCGAATAAGCAGTATGGGCTCAATAAAAGGAAGTAGTACAACTCTGTCTAGAGAAACCCTGGAACTCGATGCCGCTTTGCTTCGCATATCGCCACGCAGGTATAACACCTGAAATCTTCATTTAAACGGGGTCAGGACCACTCATGGTCTGGTAAGCATGCAATCATACATCTATTAAACTCAAGCACATACGATGACCACTCAGGGTCGCAGTTCGTAATAACGACGCTTAAGCCTCCAAGACTTAGCGTATATTGCAAGAGCCTCCTCAGGGCTATGAGTTGAACATCTGCTATAGTCTCCATGACTTAGCCTTGACCTCTTCCGGGTCTCAAAGGGATGTCTAGCTCAAGTCTTCATACTTGGCACATATGTATCTCATGTATCTAAGGACAACTCCTCGAGCTTCGCTTAGTCGTGCGGATACAACACAGGTCTTTGCCCAGTCGGTCCAGTCGTATACCGATCATGACACCTTCACAAAGGTTATGCAGAACTGACTCAACACGTCCATCTACTCATACATTCAAGCATCGTTGTACCTAAGCTAATGCATTGTTTTGATATTTAACCTATTCCACCCTTGGTACGCGGGCGAAGCAATTGTCCGGGCATCAACTCGACGTTTTGGGGGTTGATTATTCTATGTATTTTAGATACCCCAGACGCCTGTTGACCCTATCCATAGTAGGGCAGTGTGTTTCAACTGGGAGAACCCTACTAGGCCCATATTCAGATGCATCCTCTACTTGCAGTAGTTGGGTTCAATCCTTAGATCTTAAGGATAACCACGACCCCAAAACCCATGAGTGACTGAGGCCATCGTGGACTCTATTAAGTCTAAAGTAAAATACGTGTCACTCAAGGTTGTACCATCACTGTCATTCCACAGTGAGCATAATTCTTGAAGGGGTCTGCCAGTCTTACAATTACTTGGACAGATATAAGCATGCCATTCAGGCAGCCCGTGCCTCAGCACTACGGGAGTATGTACCCGACCCCATTCAGTCCGCCCCAACACAATCATCAACTGAGGGGGTACCCCTAACACAATTTTCAACCGCGGGGTATGTGCGACCTTAAGTCTTATTCATATGCATGCAGAACACCGCTCTCGGCACTGTAGCCACCACGAGCATCACACCTCTTTGGGTGGAAACAACACACTCTGGCTCTTCAGCCCTTACGAGTCTGGTTGCGTAACTGTTCTCAATGAGCATGCATATGACTCGATCTAAATAGATCGGCTACTCGGCGTATTTTTACGCAACGAGTCCAAACCTAGCCAAGGTGCAACCTCTACTTCGGCTCAGTGGCCCTTACGAGCAAGGTGCCCTCGTAGGCACAGAGATAAGAGCCGTTCTGGCATCGTTCCATCAACGGACATTATTATGTCGTTCAACTGGTTTCGGCAGCTCTTCTGCCAACCATTTCGTCAGCACCTCCCCTGCTCTATCGACAGTGGTGCGACGAACCCTTCTACGTTGTAGAAGGCAAACCATGAACTGGGTAGCACTCTACTATATGTCAGAGTATCCTGCTACGTTCTTTCTGAGCTATTCTTAGCTTCTTCAGAATTTTCTGCAGCACTTCCTCTCTTTTACGGAGAAAGCGTGTGTTTCTTTTATCCATTTTAGCAGCATCTCCCCTCTTTGGCGGGAAATTGCTACGCTTAACTCGGGAAATGAATGTGCACCGATGTACGTACTTTGCATCCATCAAGGTTGCAGGAACCCTGGGCCATAGTCAGGCCATACATAATTGACTTAGTCTTTACGTAAATAGCATTTTGCCAAAAAGCGAAGCCTTTCCAATAGAGGCTTCATTCGTCAAGCAGAATCTTGAATGAGGAGCGGTCAGGGAATCGCATTGGCGATTTGGAGTTGATTTCCATTTGAACACTCATTTACGCGCCGTATATTTAGTATAAGCAGAAGCCTTGGTGTCATTCAACACGACGGCGTAAGTAAATACATTGCAGAAAGCAGGAGCCTTGACATCATACCACGCGACGACGTAAGTAAATGCATAATCGGAAGTGCAGTAATCGTAAATTGCAGAAAGTATGAGCCTTGGCATCATACGACGCGACAGCAAAGGTAAATTACATAGCCTGTGCGATATAGGACGCATCGGCAGAATCAACAGATATACACCTAGATCTGTATCCAACGATAGTTACGAGGCGAGCGGGTGAACACCGAAGTGTTCTGAAGGGCTCAACCAAGAACTAGGGCGAGATACCATTTTTAAAACGCATATACTGCGTATTTGAACATAAATATATCCAACGATAGTTACGAGATGAGCGGGTGAACACCGAAGTGTCCAAAAAGGGCTTAATCAAGAACTAAAGCAAGATACTACTTCATAAAGTATACGCTATATACAAACAATCAAAATACTTGAGAGAGATGGATCAATGAAGCGAACTTACTTCAAATCGTGGAAGAAACGGCTCTGAGCTGCTCCTTTGGCTTCGAGCCTTCCTTCGAGAGGTCAGACTAAGTCAGATGAAGCTGACTTAGTTGAGAAAGAGGTAGAGTAGGTCAAGCTACTCAATCCAAGTGGTTTGAACCAAACAGGGTCCGGTCCAAGTCAACTGGGTTCAGCAGGTTCGAACTCAGCTCAAGCAGGTTAAGCCTGGGTTCAGAAATCCAAATCGGAATCTGGACCAAAAAGGACTTTGACTTTGACTTTAAACCAAACCAGGTTCAAGTCAAGTCAACTGGGTTTGAACTAGGTCAAGTAGGTTCAGACCTAGGTCAGGTGGGTTAGGACCAGGTCAGGCTGGCTAAGACCAGGTCAAGTGGGCTCAGACCTACTGGGGGAGGTTTCAGAAAGCAGGAGAGAGAAAGAGGAGATAAAGGGGGGGCAATTTTTCTAAAGGGGGAGGGCCCCTATTTATAGCTTTTTAAAAGGCATATTCCTTGGAATATGCTTTTTAAAAAGGAATATGCTTTGGCATATTCTTTGGAATATGCTTGGAATATTCCTTGGAATATCCTATGGAATATTCTGGGAATATTCTAGATATTTTCTGAGAAAATATTCTCGTGGGTCCCACCAAGATTCTTGCGGGTCCCACCAAAAAGTTGAGTTTTCAACATTTTTTTCCGAAAAGTTTTGAGTACGCCATTCTCTTTGTATTGACGTAACTAAGAAAGTTGGCTCGTACGAATCTCTTGATTTCGGCCAGGTAGGAAGTTATGGCTTCCAGAGTATTTGAGTATATATTTGTGAATCGACGAATATCCTAAGTATAATTGGTTCATGGAAATTGATTTGTTTCGTATTCTGAGTAAAAATGCTATTTTTACCGGTAAATGCCTCAAAAAATTTATTCAGAGTTTGAACTGAAAAATTGCGGGTCTTACAGCTTGATTTGAGTCTTTGAGACTCTGGATCGACCTAAGTCGATGGGTTATCTCTGGATATAGCTCCAAATCCAAATCTGTAAAAAGTGAATGTCATGTTCCGAATGTCCTCTATTTGATTCTGAAATTTTGTGATTTTTAGGACAGTCTTAATACCAGTTTAGTATTTTTCTTGTCAGGCTCCTGTTTTGGGATGTTTATCTGTTCTTCTGATTTATGCATATGATGTCGCATTTTTATTTCACATCCAGTTGACCAAATGCCAAATCCATAAAAATGAAAGTTGTTACTGCATATGTCAGTAGTTCCCCATTTAATTTTCGGAAGTTTTGATGGTTAGTTATTATTTTTTTTACCATTTTCACATCAGATCATGTTGATTTTAGTCCCGTTAGAACCAAATCCCTGTTACCGAACTCATCGTAGTTCAAATCTCAAAGCTGTAAAAGCCAAAGATGTTCATTTTTATGTCCTTTAGCAGCCTGCAAAATATCATACATTTCTATGGTGGAATTTTGCATTATTGAGTTAAATACTACATTTGGTTCGTGCTCGTATGCGAAATTTGCCTATTTTAGGATTTTCTTTGAAATTTTGCATCTAGGCCCTGTCTTTTCATGCATTTTATCATTCTAGGTTGTTTTTAAGGGTAGAGGGGTGCTCCTTACCGAATTTGGCATGATTTGAAATTTGTTTGATGATCGGTTTAGCCGTATCATCAAAATAGGGCCCCGCGAGACCTTGATCCGGGCGAAAAACAAGCGAAATTCATTATTTTGGCTAAGTTTCAAACTCTAATTCTAATTTTTACAGTCTTAATATGTTTAGCAGCATGTCATCATGTCTCATCATGCATTTCATCATCATTTGGTTCAATTCAAATTTCAAAATCTCAAATTTTACCAAAATTCCTTCAAATAACCTGATTTTAAAGATATAACTTCAATATTAGGGGTATTTTGGTCATTTTGACCCTAATTCTGAATTTCAAACTATTTATTGCTGATTTTTCTTGCATTTACATCATTTCAAATATCAAGAAAGTGTGAAAATAGGGTTTATATCCAACTAAGTCCAATAATTTCAGAATATTATTGGAAAATCTTGAAAAACCCACATATTTAAGCTAACCCCATTTCAAGTTTGGCAGGGATATTCAAAGGAAGGAGCTGAAGTCTGCAATTATCTTTATTTCTTTTTATTTAGTGATGTAATAATGTAAATTTTGGAATAAGAGGTTTAATTTTCTGCTTAGACTAGGATGCATATCATATAGTTTGAATTCATGCAATATCCTGATTATGTGATTCATGCATTTTATTTAAAAAGCACTATGGATGTACACGAATGGCACGTGCACCAACTCTTAGGGAGTTGATGAACTCGGTGGAGTCCATATTTACAGCCCTAGTCAAAATATGGACGAGACCCAGATTCAGCATCTTTCTATTAGTCACATCGAGCCTACACTCTTAGGCTATCTTCCAAAATTCATTGCATATTTTCAATGTTTACAAAATCTTTTAGAATTAACTAAGTAAATTACAAACATATTTACGGCCCTAGTCAGAATATGTGGTAATTCTACTTAGGTTTAATTCTAAAATTGCATACTTTCCTGAAAAAGAAGTTTTCATAAAAAGACATCCATTCATTCAGGATAGTTCACATCATAAAATCATGTGCATCTCTGTAAAATTTTCATCTCAAGAAAGTCGATTTCTCAAGATGCTCTGAAAAAGTTTTCAAAGATGTGTTTTTCCAAAGCTAAGTTTTCCCTGATTTTCCTAGAAAGTGTTTCTTATCTTAGAATTCATTTCCAAATTTTTAAAGGAAACTTTCCATCATTTTCCAGAGTCAAAATCGATTTCCAATTTCTCAAGGCTAAGATTTTCTGAATTTCAAGTTCCTAAGATTCGATTTTCCTTCTCCAAAGATTTTCCAATGAATTTCAATCATTTTCCAAAGAAAATTCTCAAAGTTAGAGTTTTCCTGATAAACATTTTCTCTTCAAGTGCTTGCCTTTTCTCGAGAATTATTTCTACTTTCCCAGGATTTTCATCCATTCATGATTTTCCCAAATCTTCATAAATTTTCTTGAGATTTTAAGTCCTTTTATCAGAGTTTTCTAAGAGATTGATTTCCATCTTTTTTCTGAGAAATATTTTCCAACTCCAAAGCATTTTCTGAGCATACATCATGTTTTCCAACTTGCATTTTACAAAATTTCATAGCACATGCCTGAATTCTCTATGCATTTAGGATAGAACACGATTTTGATAATTTAGCTAAATCAAGTACACTTTTGGTCCTTGGTTCGATTACCCCTGTTAAAGGCGGCAGGAACGGTCGAACCTCGTACCGACAGGTCGAGCCCCATCCCATGGATTTCCTCGCTATTTTAAAAAATGGAGGCGAGTATTTCAAAACAATTTCCAAAACTCTGGTCAAGTTTGACTCGCGGAAATGTTTTCCCCTCTCTCTCGCAAGGGAAGGGAAAACGAAAAAATTTTGCGACGATAACAAGGATCGGCCAGTCTAGGCAATTTGATCATTTCCTTTGACAGCATATACTCGAGCACATCTTCGAGTGATTGGTCGAGAGGAGTGAATTTTCTGTCGTAGCTCCATCCTTCATGTTTGGTTTTTGACGCAGTTTCGACCCTTGATCTTGCTGAAGGGGCTTGTTATATTGAGGAGCAGGCTTCCCTTTCTGATCACTTTTGTTGTTTGAATTGCCTGTGCCATAGCAGTAATCTTTCTTCTGCCCTTTATAATGATTTCGACTATTGTTGTTGTTATTGGCAGAGTAGGTGAAGTGAGTTTTCTTCTTCTGTTCACCATGGGGGTTATTCTTGGGAAATGTGAAGCGTTCGTAGACTCCATTCTCCATGCTTAGCTTGAGCCATTCGACTCGTTCAGTCAGCTCAATGAAAGTACGGGATGGTGCGGTGGAGATTAATCGTCTCAGAAGTTGCGAAAAGTTGTTGAGGATCAACGATAAAGCATGCATTTCTGATATAAGATCTCTCATTTTGTTGCAGGCTGATCTCCATCTATGAATGAAATCCCGTGCTTTTTCATTTTCATTCAGCCTTAGATTGCAGAGATGGCTTAATGTCGGGAGCGCCTCTGTGTTGAACAGGAAGCGTTCGATAAATAAATTCACAACTTTATCGAACTCCTTGAGCTCGATAGGATTGATATGATCAGCATACCATTTAGCTGCAACTCCTTCCAAGCTGCGAGGAAAACATAGAAATAGTGCTCTGTTATCTCTCTTGAATCTGGATCACTCTGCGAAGAACGTGGTGAGATGAGCTTTTGGGTCGCCAGAACCATCGAACTTGATGAACTTGCAAGGTAGATTTTCCAGATCTTCATTTCCTTCTAGGCCATCATAGAAGTCCTCGCTAGTGAAGACTTTCTTGCCCTTGTCGCGGGTTTACAAATCTTTAACAACTCTAGCTATTTCCCTGAACTATGCTTGCAGGGGATCTTCTGTGACCAGACTTTTTGGTTTGTGGCTCGTCCTTTGTTCCCGGCCATATTTCTGAAATGTTGGAGGCACCTCATATTCTTTATCGGTGTCTTCCGCTGATTTTGTTCCATCTGAGACTTCTTCTGGCTGAACTTGCTTCTTGGAAGTCTTTATTGATTTCTTATCCTTGTGATCGTGGAACTTATGCCTAAATGCGGTACAACTCAAGCAGATTGACGTATTCATTTCCATCCATCTGGATCAGGGGCCAAGACCGGCGGCCTATCATATGAGCTAGGGAGTCTCGGGGGTCCAAACCCTTGACATTGATCAGGAATTGATGCTCTAACGGATCTCCTGGTTGACCGGCTGGTTCTGGTAATCCCATAATTTCTGAAAATTCATCCATTAAAATGGTCATCTTTTCCCATGGGAACCAGAAAGTACATGTTCGTGGATTCCATCGCTTTTCCATTGCGTGGATCAGGTTGTCGTTTACTGTCTGCTTTCCGTCTGCTGACGCCAATTCCAATCCGCACTCGCTCAAATGGTCCAGGAACATGCGAGAAAAGCTTTTGAGCCATGTATAATACCACCGGGGAATAAAAGATCTGGTGCTGAGGGCTCGATGTTCAGGACAACCTTGTCGCACCTCGTAAGAGATGTGACCTTCAGAAAAAATAGGATCAATTTGACTGGATGCCATCAGACTGAAAACAGAGACAGACTCAGAATCAGACTTAGGAAAAATATGGAAATTCTGAAAATTGCAGGCAGGATATAAAATGCAGCTGGAAATTCGAGATCCAGTAGAAAGAGAGAATGGAAAATCACCTGGAGTTTTGAAAGAAATTAGATGTTTGGGAAAATCATCCAGGGTTTTGAGAAAATAAAAAGAAAAAGATGAGAATATGGATATTTGAAAAATGGTTTAATATTTTTGGGGAAAATATGAGAGGAATAACGATAATACAAACAGTCACATCCTGCACAAACATTTATGCACATACAACACTCCCTAAAAGGCTGACTCTAGATGCATCTTTTTGAAAACAGTTGTAGGACCCTAATCCTAACTCTAGGTTCAGATCATCTTTGTCCAATACAGTTATGCCGATATACTCGAGTTGAGACCTGAAGTACGTGGCATAGAATTTCAACTCTGGTTCTAAGGTAAGGTTTTTCAACATCCTTAAGCATCTACCGATATACTTTGGACTGTGGCCTGCGGTACGTGGTAGGGGGGCGTTGACCCAAATAAGTGGCCCAGTTGTGAGGCTTTGTCCTGAACTAGGGTTCTGGAAGAGAGTCCAACAACGTGAAGACCGGGTAAATATCGGTAAGGGAGGTTTGAAAAAATGATCACATGCAAGAAATAGATGACTCTAAAACCTAAAGAGATAGATTTTGAAAATCTTTGAAGAAGCATACATTGTTTGCATTCAGATCCTAAATTGAGGAGAGTTGTGTTTAGACCTAAGTCTATGTGAGCGTGAAAGTATCTCCTCAATCTAGTCCTACCAAACTATGCCTAGTCTATACGCAATCAATGTCAGCTAGGTCAGAATCTAGGCTCCTAGGTTCGCATGATATCAGAAAGTAGAAGAGCTGACATTTTGAGAACACAGTTTTGATGACTGAATTAAGTCATCAAAACTTTTGATCAGACAAGGACAGGTCCCATCTCGGTCGCCAAACCTGTTATCGTCGCAAAAATTTATCTTCCCTTCCCTGCGAGAGAGAGGGCAAAAACGTTTCCGCGATTCAAACTTGACCAGAGCTTGAAAATTGTTTTGAAATACTCGCCTCCATTTTGAAAATAGCGGGAAAATTCATGGGATGGGGCTCGACCTGTCAGTACGAGGTTCGACCGTTCCTGCCGCCTTTAACAGGGTTAATCGAACCAAGAACCAAATGTGTGCTTGACTTAGTTAAATCATCAAAATCGTATTCTATCCTAAATGCACAGAGAATTCAGGCATGTGCTATGAAATTTTGTAAAATGTAGGTTGGAAAACATGATGTATGCTCAGAAAATGCTTTGGAGTTGGAAAATATTTCTCAGGAAAAAGATGGAAATCAGTCTCTCAGGAAACTCTAATGAAAAGATTTGAAATCTCAAGAAAGTTTATAAAGATTTGGGAAAATCATGAATGCATGCAAATCCTGGGAAAATGGAAGGAATTCTTGAGAAAAGATGAACATTTTGAAAAGGAAAATATTTGTCAGGAAAACTCCGACTTTGAAAATTTTCTTTGGAAACTTATTGAAATTTATTGGAAAACTCTTTGGAAAAGGAATATCAAAACTCAGGAAACTGAAATTCTGAGAATCTCAGCCTTTAAGTTTTTGAAAATCGATTTTGATTCTTGAGAATGATGAAAGACTCCTTTTGAAAATGAATCTTAAGAAAAGAACATTTTCAGGGAAATTTTTGGAAAACTTAATTTGGGAAATCCAACTTTGAAATTTTTCAGAGTTTCTGGAGGAATCGATTTCCTTGTAATGAAATTTTCTTGAGAAAAAGTTTGAGAAATGCAAGTGATTCCATGATGCAAATGACTTGAATGGATGAATGTCCTTTTGAGAAAACATCTTTTTAGAAAAATATGCAATTTTAGAATTAAACTAAGGTAATATTACCACATAATCCGACTATGGCCGTGAATACACTTGTAATTTACTTGGTTAATTCTAAAATATTTGATAAAATTGAAAATATGTAGTAAATTTTTGGAAGATAGCCTAAGAGTGTAGGCTCGGTGTGACTAGTAGAAAGATGCTGAATCTGGATCTCGTCGATATTCCGACTAGGGCCGTAAATATGGACTCCACCGAGTTCATCAATTCCCTAAGAGTTGGTGCACGTGCCATTTGTGTACATACATGGTGATTTTGAAATGCAATGCATGAACCACATAGTTAGGATATTACAGAAATCAAACTACATGATATGCATCCTAATTTAAGCAGTAAAAGTAAATATTATTCCAAATTTGATTATTACATTTCTGACATAAAGCAAAATAAATGAATAAAAAAAGAAATACAGAGTTAAAAGAGTCAGCATCCTCCAAATTTTCCAGCAAAAGTGGGTTAGTACAAGGGATGGATATACAAGATACCCAAGGAAATGGGCATATATATATGTACAACGAATATATATATATATATATATATATATATATATAAACACATTCCTATAATCAAAAATATATATGATGAGCAAATTTGCATGTGTGATGTGCAAATGCAATGTGTAATGATATGCTGGAATATAGAGGACTAGACGCAGATATGCCATGGAATATAATAGTATGTAACAAGGTTTGATCGTATACAGGTTCAATGAAATGGATGCTTACACAGGAAATGACAATATGTGGGTTATGAGCAATAGGCATATAGGGCAGGCTTATGATATGGGATGAAGGCAAAGGCTATGAAGTAATCTTTGTGGATGACAAGGTGGTATTAATAGATACCCGTGTATTTAGTAGCCACGACTGGCTTAGCGGATTAGATCAAATGTAATGGGTGGTGAGATACAAGGGAAGATAGGTACATGAGATGCCTATGTAAAGTGTATAAGTGCATATTGTATACAAGATGTTGTGTAACGCATGATGAAGAGAGTACACAGGCAGTGAAAGTATAGTGGACAGGTGATAACGACATGATGAGATTGGGAAATCACTATACGGCTGTCATGCTATGTATATAAAAGCTTCTGTGAGATCAATAGATCTCTTTTAGCCGTGTAGGTGGCAAGATTATTACTTAACATGCATCCAGAGAGTGAAAAATTGCGACATTATGCAAAACAGGAAAAGCAGAAGACATAATGTATACCCTATTTCTGTACATGATTTCACAAATCTATATTTCACCAATCATAAGACATTTATTTACAAAATTTGGTATGAAGCCTCACTATATATCAATGAATGAACATGCAAAAAATTGATCCAGAAATCATGAACGGACATTAGCATATTCAGATGCAAATGTGGCTCATAATCAAGACTGTGTACCTGCAGAGAAAAAGGTGAACAGTTTATCACATTCTACAAGTTATCCAAAAAGGGGTCAATGGATTTCCCTTTTAACTTCCATCAACAAATCGTTGTCCACACCGACCTGCATATGCAGAGATCCGAGGGCCAGAGTTTTTAATTCTTGAGCATGCATAGATTGGCCAGACTTAGCCTTCAAAAAGAATGCTTCATAGAAACCAAATGATTTATGTAGCTCATTGAGACACGGTGATACTTGCTAAAACTGAAACAGCTCATCTATGCAACCATATCCAGTTAAAGACTAAGATCTCTATGTTTTAAATGACATCGGAAACATTAAGAGATATGATCAGGATCTATGGAAACGCCACAAAGAAAGCCCAAAAAAAAAATCAGTTATGATAAGACAAAACTGCAGAAACACAATCGAGAATCCTTCAACTTGTACATTATGGATAAGTAATGAGGGTTCAAGTTGTATGAATGCTCAAATGAAGCCCATGAAACTCTGATAACAGGGTGCATACGAATTTAACAGCGGATTGGTTGAACCTTGGCCTGAATTGAAATCACTTATGCAGGA
Source organism: Nuphar pumila (assembly GCF_984573655.1). NCBI lineage: Eukaryota > Viridiplantae > Streptophyta > Magnoliopsida > Nymphaeales > Nymphaeaceae > Nuphar > Nuphar pumila. The sequence continues at coordinate 31,578,832 of NC_143256.1, read as the reverse complement.
TGCTAAGCAAATGAGTGGGTGTCTGGGAAAACTCACAAGATCTTAATCCCTACCAGATTTTAGGCGTTTCATCAAAGTAAATGCTTGAATCTAAAACCTGGGAAACTAAAAAAATCATCATACGCCTAAGATTGTAATGATCCACAATGCTAAATGATGAGTTTATGATGAAAAGAATAGATACAACAAAATTGGGACATACAGACAATCGGATATGAAGAAGGATGAATAATGAGATGTAATACTAATGATTAGTATGCAAATGGATGAACACCATAAATAAAGGAAGTAAAACCACACAGTAAGTCACGTGAAACAAGATATGAGAGATAATATAGACAACAATTTAGGAAGAGTAAATGTATAGATATTGGCTCAAATCTGGAGAACATGAGGCAGCATTTCTCATGCTCTGTCTCTTTGATCCTAAGCATAATATCATGTAATTGTTACAAATGAATCCGCTAACACTCAAAGGGTGGATGTTACCACTATGCAACGAAGATTGAATTAATACAGATGTTGTGCCTAAATAAATGGCACTATTCAATATACGATAAACCCTTACGGTTATCGCTCAATGCAATGATATGCAAATGTCTGCTCAAACCATATATATATGCAAAAGACAGCAAGATGCAGGGGAGTTATGCAACGAAAAATAGGGAAAAACACAAAAAAAAAAATTGTAGGAAAACAGATGGGATTTACGAATGAGGTAAGATAAAAAGAATACAGTGAAGGTGGTGCTGTATAAAATCTCGTCCTTTGCGTGTGCAGAGACTGTTGATAATATTAGTGAAGTCGATGATATGCAATAGGACGTGACCTAAGTATCAGTCAGGAAAAAAAAACTTGGACTGAAAAGAAGATTTAGGAAAACATTACAGGAAAGATGATGGTTCAGCTAAAATCAACTCTTCGGAGGGATCAATGATGCCATTGCGAGGCATCATCAATCCTCAACGTATGCAACAACCGTGGATGTGAATCACGTCAATTAAATGTAACGAGTTCACAATGTATGTGCCATGAATATGCTACTTAATTCACAGAAATTACAAATGCAAGATAATTCCTCACCTGATTTCTTGAACTGGATGCCTTTCAGATGCCACCTCTTGAAGACCGATTTATTGAGAATAGGAGGCTCAATGCTCAGGACGGTTGTAGGAGGATGGCTTTTCTTCTATGTACCTTAAAGATTTGCTGGAGTCCTTTGATCCTTGTCTTGAAGGAGGACAACAAACGGTAAGGGGGAATGAACGAGAAAGGGGGTAGGGATTCAAGAGTTGGGGAGAGAGAAGGTTAGTAGTCGTGGGTTCTTATCCTGCTGGAAGGAAGGAAGAAAGGTCCTCAAAAGGAGATTCCAGCCGATCAGGAGAGAGAAAGTTTTTATCCCCCCTTCTGTACGCCCGAAGAGGGTCTTTTAAAGATTGACTTCCTCTCTATCAGAAAAGTCGAAACTTTTCCCAGCTCTTGAACCGAGTTTTGAAAAGATTTGAAAACTTTAAAAACCGAAATTTAAAAAATTTTGAAATCTCTCCGTTTTAGAAGGGGACGGCCTCTTTACCTGAAGAAATTTTGCGTTACTTTACCTAAAACTTAGGTAAAGTGAACTTTTATGGGTGGGGCTTTGCGATGGCACCATTTGGAGGCTGAAAAGGTAAAAACAAAAAAGAAAAAACATGAGTAAATGGTTTTTTTTTTAAGGTGGTGCCACCTCAGCCGGATTAAAAAAAATAAAAAAGCTTTTTGAAATAAGGTTTTATTTGCTTTTTCTCTGCAGGAAGTTCTAGTGAGGCGCCACCTATGCGTGGGCCCACTTATTATTTTATTTGACGTAAAAAGCAACAATAACTTCCTTTTTGGGATTTTTATAATAGTAGGATAGTTTGGATAGTACGAAGTAAGAATTGGCTTGATTTCAAAAATTTAAAGAAAATGGTCCTTCTGGGCAAAATAAAAAGATGCAGAGATTTTATAAAGAAATTTAAAACCTTTTTGCAAAAGTTTGAAATAAAATCTTCTTCATTTAAAGTTGTGTCCCCTTTTTTCCAACTGACAAAACTTGAAAATCAATATCAAAAACCATTCAGATTGTTTTCTTGAGAAAACTTTTGTAAGTCGAAGTCCTGGAGGTTAAGATGAGGGAAACGGACAATTTTGAAAAACCCAGAGATTTGAAATCAATTTTGAAATATTAAAAACTCGAATATGGATTGATAATTTTGAAAATCAGGAGTTCTGGTTTTCAAAATGACATGCTGTGTAGTGAAATGCTCATGCGATGATATGCAAAGACATGTTTCATGAAATACCACTCTGAATCTGGACTTGGAAATTCTAGCTTTTTGTCAAGAATAGGATTTTAAAAATTTTGCAATTTGAAGATATTTCTGAGCCTAAATATAGAAATTTGGAGAATTGAGAATGGATTTTGAACTTTCTGCAAGGTCCAATCTCAGAAAATGACCATTTTTTCCTCTGGTGATCTCGGAGAACCAAAATGTGATGATTAATGGAGATGTCAGGAAGGTGAGTGAAAATTTGGGGTGTTTACAGTCTCCCCCCCCCCTGCCGGAAAAAAAAAGTGGCAGGGGGGCGACCCTCTACCCGAATAAAACAACGAGGCAGGGGGTCGCCCCCTCTGCCAGAATAAATAAAACGCGGCAGGGCTTCGCCCCCTGTCAAAAAAAACAAACGAGGCAGGGGGGTGACCCCCTGCCAAAAAAATAAAAGGGGCAGGCACCCCCTCTGCCAGAAAAAAAAAAGAGGGATTTACCTGGGAGACGTCGGGCGGGGGAAGGCGGACCGGGGGGCGATGGGCCAGGCGGTGGACCAGGGAGCGACAGGCTGCGGGCCAGGGAGTGCGTCGGGCGGCGGAGGAGTGCGTCAGGCGGGCGGGAGAGAGGAAACATGAAAGAGAAAAAAGGGCTCTGATTAGGGATTTACGGGAAAAATAGCGACGGATTTGGTGACAGCCTAATTCCGTCGCAACACCATCGTAAATTTACATGACCAGTTAGCGACAGAAGATTTTAGTCGCTAACGCCATTGCTACGTAGCGACGGAAAAACTTTCGTCGGCAAATCCATCGCTAATCGTCAAGTGTGTTACGACTTAGAGACAGACTAGTTTCTCTCGCTAATCTACCGCAATGTTGCGACAGAAAAAATCTGTCACCAATATCCATCGCTAATTGACAATTTTCTTGTAGTGGGTGTCTTGCATGAGCTCGCCTTTGGTCAGTTGTTCAACCATGGCAGCATAGACGCATCCTGGCACCTTCTTCTAGCTGCTGGACTGTGGCTGCTACGACTGGTAGGAATGTTGTTGTCGTTGCAGTTGTGGCGGTGGTCGGGGGAGCAGAGGTGCTTTGCCATTTCATCTGAGGTCGTCGGTCGCCTTCTTGCATCACTCTTGTGCGAAGTAGCCCATTTTGCCACAGTACAGGCATCTTCCTGTATCAAGAGGGCAGGCATGCCCGGGGTGAGATTGTCCGCATTTGGGGCAGACATCACCCGCCTGCTGTCTGGCGGGAGGGTTGCCCTTCAACCACTGACGTTTTGAAGGAGGATATTGCATCATTCCTTCTTCTCTCTTCATAAAAAAGGGCGGTCGCTTGACTTGGCCGCCAAAGGAATTTTTCTTTTGATCGCCACCCGTAGTAGGTGGTTTCTTGCTTTGGGTGATCTTGGAGCGCTCCCAGTCCTCACTTAGGAGAGTGACTGCAGTAACGGCTACGAAGAGGGTCGATGGCATGCTGGTAAGGACCCTTGGTCGGAGTCCTTCTTTCAATCTGCGAACAAATTTCTCTGCCCGCTCACGATCATCCTCAAAAAAGTTGGGGCAATATCGCTCCAACTTCTAGAATTTGGCGATGTAATCTGCCAAACTTGATGTGCCTTGATAGAGTTCCAAAAACTCTACCTTCTTCTTCTCTCTCACATGAGGAAGACAGAAGTTTCCCAAGAAAACCCTTCTAAATGTCTCCCAAGGAATAATCAAAGTTGTCGGGAACTTCATGTCCCGGGTCGTGTCCCACCAGTGGCAGGCATCATCCTTTAGTCTGAAAGTCCCATAAAGTGTCTTCTTATCGTCTGGGACTGACAAAACTTGAAATACTCAATCCATTTCCAAAACCCAGTTTTTTAGTCATATCTGGGCTGAGCTTTCCTGCAAAGATCGGAGGATCGAGCTTTAAGAATTTTTCATACGATACTATCGTATGATAGCTTGGTTCTAGGATAGGTGCTTGATTGCGCACTTGACTTCGAATAGCGTCAGCCAAGGCACCCAAGGAATCCATGACAAATCACTGCTGATCTAACCATTCGTCAGACGAACCTTCGTTCGAACCTTGAACCATACTTAAAATGACTAGATGATACATAAGTCAGAATTAGAGAAAAAGAGAAGTGCCCAAGATATTATCGTATCTCTGTGTATTAAAGATTACAAAAACCCAGTGATGATGCATAAATTATACGTAATATTAATATATTTTCACTGCATAAATGCATCATTTACATGTCTAGGGTCCACACTTAGATGCATATTGATGTTTTGAAGCTATGGTTTGAAATTCATCAAAATCGGACTTAAAATGAAGAAGTTATTGCATTTACAATATAGTGGGTCATATTTCGGATCCAAACCACCCATCTGGATCTTGGATCTGGACCAAAAGCATCAAGATTCACTCCAGCCCAGCGCAACTCACGTTTTTACAAATCATTTTCTAAAAACCCCCTCTCACATGAGGTACCCAGTGAATATTTTCTTTTTAATCCCTTTTTTGGAAATACCCAAAACAAAGCCTATTCGTTTAAAAGGGAAGAAGACGCCCAGCCTAATTTGTCTTTGCTTAGATTTTCGTGCCCTAAGGGCACAAATCTTGCTCCACCAACTCCTTCCCCAGCCGCCCATGCATTCACCTTCTCTTCCTCATCCATGGAGGCCAAGAGAGATCGTAGCCACCATTGGAGAAGCCGCCCTTTGTCTTCCATTCTTTTCCTTCATATCTCATCTTTCTAACCCCCTTGTTGGATAGTCACTATGTTTGTTGTGTTTTGCAGTTGTAGCAGAGGTTGAAGACACTTTTTCTTGCGTGGAGTGTCGTCTACTCCACCAAGAATGCTCGGCTCTACCCCCATCCGATATTCTAAGCCCCCCGATCGAGAATTGGTTCCTTCTCCATTTTCGGTGGACTTCAAACGTGTTGCAGCTGCAAAGGATAGTTTCATGATTATATTCCAGCATCAACGAGGTTTCTTGTGACACGAAGCCATAGAAAAGTCCTCTCTTTCTATCCCTCCATTCGTCGGATCGCCCTTGAGGTAAGATCTTCTCATCCCTTTCTTCTAGTTAAGACCCAAAGTGTTGTGCATTTTTGTGACTGTGTGTTGTTTTATTTTCAGTTTGTGTTGTGCGTTTTTAGTCTTTTAAGCTTTAGCATAGACGTGTGTGCTTGAGACCAGCATATTAGGATCTAGACGATGTTTAATTGTTTTAGGCGTTTTCAGATTTGATAGATGTAATGTGTCGATTTTCTGTTGTGTTGTTTTATGTGTATCGTCTAGCATAGAATACATAGTGTTTACAGTAGTTTGATTCTACGTTTTAAATTCTGAATGTGTTCTTTAGTATGTCTTTTAATTTCTTGGATTATCGTGGATATCGAGCTTTATTGATTTGGTTGAAATAGGTAGTTTAATTATAGTCGGTTGTAGTATGTTCTTTTAGAATAATGTTTTGATAGATTTGTGTTAATTAGCTGATTGGTTGTGTAGATTCAAATATTCTTATTCTGGCCGTAGGTTTAGTTAGAGATTAATTTTTGTTTTAGATTATGAATAGTCAATTGTAGTGTAAATATCTAGAATGCATTTTCTGTTTTGGTTTAATTCTTAGCATATTCGTTAGATGAGTAGTTGTGTTTCTTATTCTAAATGTTCATAGATAATCATGTGTTAGTGTAATGTAATCTAGATTCGTGATTAGATTTATGTTATTAGTTGTCCTTAGTTTAATTTGTATTTTCTTGTAGATTCAATGAAGTGTATTGTTTAATTTTTGGTTGATTTAAATTCTGTAGGTAATTGCATATTAGTTCAATGTTTGATGCCTTATAGAATAGGTAATTATAGGTTAATATTAGTATGATTTAGTGTCTAGATTTCTTATAATTTATTTTAGTTATTTTATGAATAATTTGGTATTGTCGATTTTTCTGTAATGTCTTAATTAGTTGTTTATTCAAGTCGTGATTTAGGTCTTTCATATTCTTTGCATTAGTTGTATACACATTAGTTTAGTCAAGGATAGGTTAGTTTAGTAAGTATTTAGTCTTGCATTGTAGATAAAGGGGCAATGTGGTCATTAAGGTTAAAAGACGTTTTTGGTAGGATGATACCTCTCCAAATTTGTGGAGTGCATTTAAGGAAAGTAGTATTGATTTTTATCCAGCTAATTTAGAAGAATTCTTCCCTTTACACGTTTGGTAACAATTATGACATTCAAATCTCTTTCTAAAATGTGTTTTGGGGAAGGATTTTCAAAAGGATTTCTTGTTTTTAAAGAAAGATTAAAAACGTGTGGATCCCAGTAGGCTGGACGTTTTTTCCAAATTAAAAGCTTTTCTATTGAGCTATTAAGGTAAGAATGGAAGAGGTGGTCATTACCAAATTCGTGGTCTATCTTTTATAAGCCCTATTTATTACTTTCTTAGTTTAAATTAGCATTGATTTAATATTAATTAATTTAGTAAGGTTTGCATTAGTTTAGATTTTAGAAATCGTGTATGACTATTTAGGTAAGTGTTAATAGTAATGTGCATTCCATGTAGGAGTTAAAATATAGATAGAATATCATTAATGTTAGTATTCATTGACTTAGATTAGGTTTTCAAAATCGAGTTTTCTAAATTAGCTAATTATATTTTATCTTTCATTAATGTAGTTTGAATTCCCTTAGTTGTCTAATTTAGATAGAGTAAGTTTCAGTTTTTTTTTTTTAACTGTCGATTTTAGTGAATGGTCTTGTTTTATTAGGTTTTTATTTTAAGTAATTTGTAATCTTAGTCTTTATTCCCTAGGTAGATCTTAACCCATCTAGGGTGGCGTGTAATTCAAAGCCCTATCCTAAACTGCCACCGTATCTAACCCTATCTAACCCTAGGTAGTTAACCGTACCCTAACTAACACTAGTTAGTCACTAAACCTAGGTAGCTAACTAACCCTAGCTAACCCTAGTTAGTTAGTTATTAATCTTAGTTAGTTCCTAACCCTAGCCAAACTAACATTAGATAGTGTTTGTGTTTCAAGCAGGTTTTAGAACTAATAATAGAGTAGTTAGTTAATTAGTTAGTTGATATTAGCTAGAATACATTAGAGTTAATTAATTTCAATTATCTAGATGTCTTAATTAAAACAGTGTCTTAGTTTAGGAAAGATTAGTTGTAGTGATGTGTTTAGATTATCATTAATATTAGTTTGTTTAATTCATTTCCAAGTTTTATAATTAGTTTAATTGTTGCTCTTTTTCTGTAGTTTAATAGTAGTTTAGATTAGTTTAGGACTGTTTTTGTCTGTGATTTAAGGCTATGATGTCAATAGTGGATTCACATAGAATGAATAGTGCACTGATTTCAAAATCCGATTTTTATCCTATTTGACACTCGTCATTTTATGTAAATATTTTTAAAGTTTTCTGAAAATTCTTTTTCTATTCTCTTCATCCGTGTGTTTACTGTCAGTGAACCAAAAATCAACTCATTTCGAGTTGATTTGGTCTGATTTTTAAGTGTTTTTCAAAAACAGCTTTTTCAGGTTTTTCAATTTTGGGTCCTACGATTTCCAAATTTATCCTAAATTTGAAACGCTTATATCTAGAGTTCCAAAAAGAATTTTTCAAAACCATAAAAACTGTCAGATTCTTGAATCTGTCAGGAATAGAACAAAAGTGATTTTGTGAAATTTAGAATTCGTTTGACCCTATAAATTATCTGTTTGCGAAAAGCTATTAGAATCCACTTTTGCACTATTTAGAGACAAAACAGTCATTTAGTTAATTGTTTGATTTAACATAGTTTTCAGTATTTTCTAGCTTGTAGTTAGTGAATTAACTGTAGTTAGACTAATTAGAATTGATTTGTTTAGTTTGTTTAGTTAGAATTTGTAGTTTTAGTTTTCTGTCTTTATTTAATTGTAGTTTAATTTCTTTATTAGTTTAGAAATAATTATAGATTGTAATTTAGATTTAATTATGCATTGTTACTAATTTTTTCTTTTCATTGTGTAGGTTGATAAGTTAGACATAGATTTACAGGTGTATTTCCAATGTGAAGTGCAGATGCACATGTGGTGAAAAGACATATTTACCCCTAGCGATTTGAAGAAGACTTAGATACCTGTTTTAGTTTATTTTCATGTTTTTAGATTGTTATGTAATTAGAATTGTAATCTTAACATAGTTGTAAAACTCTGTTATATTAATAAATTGTTATTTTAGATTTAATTCAGAATGTATCTCGTTCCCTGTAGATTCGACCCGTACTCGCCACTTCTGTGGAAAGTCGGTTTTTATTATCTTTGATTGACGATTTTCCCATTGTTTTCATTGAAAATTATCTTTTAAAAATATCATTTGCAAAAACCCAACCACCCAGCAGTGCTAGTACAAGGAAGATACTTGCAAAAAGTAAAAGAACAAGCAAACATTAGGTACAAAAACCAACGAGCTCTATCCCTTTTTAGGGACGGCGAGAGTACTTCTTCAAGTACTCTCTTGCGATACCAGTGTGCCTTATCCCGCGCAGAGGAAGAGAAGGATGCAAGTCTTCATTCTGGATTCCTTGCTCGTGAAGAGGGGTCGTAGGGGTGACGAAGCTGGAGTGTACACCGGAGAATTCGGTATGTACTTTGGCGAGTCTGGGGCTAGTGTGTAGGCTGGTGAAGCTGGGGTGTAGTATGGAGTGTCAGGTGAAAGGCGTGTAAGTAGGCAAAACATTGCCTAAAAGACCTTCTGAGGGAGATAGTAGTTCATCAGTCCCGTGTAGTACTATAGCACCCTAGATTGAGGAAGTTGTGTCCTCCAGGTCTTGTGTTGCAGATGCCTTTTTGTCGTATGACTCCTTGAGTTGACAATTACTCATTGTGTGCCCATCTTCGCCACAAAAAACACATTCCATCTGGTCTTGCCAGGGAGACTTTGCCTCAGAGGATTCCAGCGTGGCATGTTGGTTAATCAACACATGTGATGGTGTATCCATGCAAAATTTTTCTCTTAAGCGGGATCCTTTCGCATTTCAACATTTTTTTGTTTTGAAAATAAAAGATAACTTGCCTCCAATTTTAAAAAGATGGGAAATAGGGACTCGCTCGTCGGTACGAGGTTCGATCATTCCTGACACTTTTACCAGGGGTAATCAAACCAAGGATCAAATCAATGCCTTTTGCTTTGCCTAAATTTGACTAAGAAATTATTTTAAAATCCTAAATGCACATTGAATCATGCTTGTGCTATAAACTTTTTAAAAAATGAAGATTTAATATATGATGTATGCTTTAAAATCATTTTGATTTGAAAATACTTATAAAATATTTCAAATTTATAATTCCAAGTGAATTTTGAAATTGAGTTGAAAATACACTTTAAAAAATGTTTAAAAATGTTTTGAAATGACTTTAGAAAACTATTTGAAGTAAAATTTGAGATGGAAATTGAGATTTGAAATGAAAATTGAAATAAAAATTGAATTTGAAATTAGAATTCATATTGAAATTGCGATTTGAAATTGAATTTGAATTTTGAAAATTGAAATTTAAGTTTAAATTTTGAAATTGAAATTTAACTTTGAAATTGAAATTTAACTTTGAAATTGGAAATTGAAATTAGAATTTGGAATTATACTTTAAAATTGGAATTTAAAAATGAATTTAGAAATTGAAATTTGGAATTTAAAAGTAAACTTTGAAATTGGGATTTTGAATTTAGACTTTCAATCTAAAATTGAAATCCAAAATTTAAAAATATATCTCAAAATTGAAGTTTGAAATTAGTTTTCAAAAATAAACTTAAATTTATTTTGAAAATAAGTTTTTGAAAATGAATTTTGAAAACCACTTGGGATATTTTGAAACTGAAATTAAAATAACTTGAAAATAAAAAATGATGAAATGATATAATTTTATGACCAATGAATTTAACAAAAAAAAATTATAGATTTCATTTTTAGAATATGATTTTGTGCCTTTATAGAATTTAAAATAAAATTATTTTTTAATATATTCATGACTATGGCCACAAATATATCTCAAATTAATTTATATTTTAAATTCTTATAGAGGAAGAAAAGGAAATTAATTTTAAAAAATATGACGCTTTTCAAAAATAGCCTAAAGTGTTGGTCAAATTTTATTCAATAAAAAATAAAAATCCTAAGTATTGTTCGCATTTTGACTATGGCCACAAATGTGAATCGTATACTTAGGACTATTTACCTCTTATTAGAATGGTGCACGTGACATTCGTGTTTTACCCTAGTGCCTTTTAAAAGAAAATAAAAAAAAATAAAAATGCAACAACTAATTGTGAAAAACTAAAATGAATCTACATGCTCATCCATTCTAATCTAAGTACATAAAATAGAAATTCTCATTAAATGGAATTATTATAACCCCAAATTTAATCTGAATATTTGAAATTTTCTAATCTAAAAGAGAAACTAATATCTTTCGTGCTTCCCTGCAAAATGTGAACAACACAAAGCAGCAACACAAGACAAATAGCACTTACACTAAAAAACATATGTAAAATATGCGAAAAGTAATTGCGCGAGGAATGAATACAAGATGCACTAATGCAACTTAGATGCTAAATGCAGAGAATATGCAATTGCGCGTAAATGAGAAATATAAAATGGCAAAAGTAAAATAACAAATGTGAAATGACACGTAGCGGAAAACGAAAATAACAAACAGTGGGAAAATAAGAAACAAACAGTAAACTAAGAATTGGCTAATGAATTCAAAACAGGAAATTAATGGCAACAAATTGAAATGCATATGAAATAGCATACAGGTAAATGATATGCAGATGATGCAGCTGCACTGAAAAAAATAGATGATGATGAGATGCACGGATGAAATGCAATATTAGTACAACAAACATAATGCTATGCAATGTTGAGCAAGTAATGAACAGATGAACTGTGAATGAAATGTGCAGGTAAGATGTGTTTTATGCTTTGTTGCAGAGATATTGTGATGCACATGAGTGATGTTGATGACGATGATGAGCATCACAAATGCAGTGAATGCAAATCAGAAATTAGAAATGCAAATGAGGATGAAACAAAAGATGAAATGCATATGCCGATGGACTATTCAATGCAGATGCAGAGGAGATAAAGATGCTTATGCTAATGAAATGCTCATGATGTAGAGGATGCATAGCACATAAAATCAGAAATGGAATGCAATGCTGAGAAACAAACTGCATTGCGGAAATGAATTCAAACACGCTGGATGCACAATTTGATGATTGATGATCAGCACATGATGAAATAATGAAATCAATACAGCTGGATGCAATACAGAAGATGCACAGAATGATGCGTGGAACAGGAAATAGAATAAACGAACAACAATTACAAAGCAGTAAATGAGATGATGTGATGAACGAATGATCGATGCTATGAGGCAGATTTTGGATCGAATATGTTGCAATTGCAGATTACAGGAAGCAAATGAAAAAAAAATGCAATGAAGATGAAATGCTTATGAAATTGTGCAACGTGAATGAAACAAGAAATCATGCAACGTGAATGAAATAGGAAATCGATGCAAATGCTTATGAAAACATGAAATGCTATGAATATAAGGAATTGCTGATGCCTAGTGACAGACAATGCAGAATAATGAAATCGATGAAATAAACACACAAGGCATACACAAATCTAGAGAAAGATATGAAAATGCTTGGATGCAGATTAGATAATGTAGATGCATATGAAATTATAAAATGCGATGAAGATGAATGAATGCTGAGAGATCGGATGAATGGAAGAATCTACGATGCAGGTTGATTAAGATGCTAATGGAGGTGATGGTCAGTGAGCAGAAAGCAAATGCAAGTATGAGGCCTAATGAATTAGTAAAATGCTTATGCAAAGATGCAATAGTGAAAAAAAAATAAAGAAAAATCTCAGATCGTCCAATCAGAAGGAGAAAGAAGAGAAAAGAAGAGGAGAAGATAAGGAGAAAAGAGAGATTTCTTATCGTAGGATAGGTTTGAGAGGAGAGGCGGCTCCCCCTTTGTGTCATCGTCGGAGTGATCTTCTTCACTGATGAGGAAGGGAAAGAAAAAAAAAAGAGAGAGAGAGGAAGATGAGAAGAGGGAAAAAGGGAGAGAGTGAGAGAGTCGATTCTTTATTTTTTTGAAAAATCCACCCCCCTTTCTTTCTCCTTTACATGGGTTTATAAAGGAGAGGGTGGTTACAAAAATTTCAGAAACGCCCCTTCTGAACTTTAAAATTTTAAAAAAGAAGGCTTAGTTGCAAAACTTTTCCAAAAAACCCTTTCTTATTTAACCTAAAGCCACTTTTATAAAACTTTCTAAATTTTTGCATTTTTATTTTTCAAACTTGATCCAAGAAAATGCTAGAAGAAGTACAAGTGACTCAGGAGGTGGGACTCAGAGTCAGAAAAAGGTAATTTTGGAAAAATTAAGGTGTTTATAGATGCCCCTCTTTGATGCTAAGCCGGTTGAAAGCCAAGCTTAGTGGCAAAGACAAACACACCAAATTTAGAGAAAAGAAAATTGATTTGGGGAATGTTCCTTACAAAGTGATATTGCAGGATATGTAGAAATATACTCCCTAAAGCTTTAAAAAAAATGTAGGAGATGTTGCACATACTGAGATTTAAGTTTAGCTCTTGACCTGGATGGGACAAAAATACCTCAAAAATGAGGTTCAGGTTTAACCCTTAGCCTGAAAGTGGAAGAAATATGATGTTGTAAGAGCAACTGGGAAAATGAACAAGGCAACTCTTTTTGAAGAGGTAAACAATGTCAGGTTGCATCAAAATAGACATTGAGTATTTATTTCATGTTTGGATAGCCAGAAAATTTTGCCAATAAGATGAAATTGTAGTTGATTCAAATGCTTGAAAATGTGCACGTATGTGCAAAAGATATTCTCTCTTTTACCTAGAGTATTTCCTCCAACGAGGTTAACTCCATAGATTTAAGAGTCAAATTCAAATTTTAATGTTGTTGATTTTTTTTAAGAAAGCTATCCATTTCCTTGATATGAAGAGAGAAGAAATATTCTTAATTTCATAAAAGCAAGTAGTGAAAAGAATTTGATAAAAGAATTTTGCATAAGAAAAGATGAATCTTGGCAATTTTGGCAGTTTGATATTTGAGGTATACTTGGCCCTAGAAATTGATAAAGATGTCTCTTTCAATTGAAATTTTTCTGATAGTATGAATTAAATATCTTTTAGGGTAGGGAGATTCGGCGCATCGGTCTTCAACTTGGCGATGATCCGAACTTTTCCTGGAAGGACACGTCACACACTACTTCAACTCGAAGATAATCTGAAAGGAGTCTAACTCGAATATCAGTCTTCAACTTGACGATAGTTAAGAGATCCCTTTTGCAGATAATCAATTATACTTGCTTTATTGAAAATTTTGAGTGGATTCTTTATTGCTTAGAATATTTATACTGCTTTGTTGCCAAAAGAATTGCCTTTAAAAATGTACCCTAGCTATGGTCAATATCAATTCGCTTCTGGCTTTTCAACATCACTGAATATTCCTTCGCTAATCATACCAAGGATATTTCTTATATCCTTTTGGTTGATCAACAAGGAAAAGATTTGGATTTTATTCTTCTTCGCAAAATGCTTCACCTTTTGGGAAAGGATACTAGAGGTAATATGGGAAAGGATACTAGAGGATAATATGAGGTAATATGAGGTGATTCTTGATGAAAAAAAAAATCATGATTTGAATAGACCATCATAGTTAGTTGTATGTGGCCTGCTTTCAAGATTACCCCTTATCCTGAATAGGTAAATAAAAAAAAATTAAAGAGAATTGATGATAAGAGAATTGATTTGACTTTGCCTGCATATGATAATAAAAAAAATGCCCCAGTTTAGTGGGAGAGGAATGTTAGAAGAAAGGATAATAGAAGATCATTGTTATTGAAAAGGGATTTTTTGAAGAATATAAAGGATAGAATAGATTTTTTTTTAGGTATAAAACTTTTTCAAATGTAAAGCATTGATAGGATCTGACAATTCCACCTCATCTGCATTGATCAGACGATATACGTTGCGAGGAAGTGCTTATTTGACCACATAGGGACCTTTCCAATTGAGCGACCATTTGCCACGTGGGCGATGCTTGAGATGAGCTGCTGATATGAGAATCAAATCATTAACTCAAAATCTTCTTTTAATGACTGACTTAGCATATTGTCGGTCTATCCTTTGACGATAAGATTGAGCATGTTCGACTGTCTTGAGCCTTCTTTCATCCAGTAAATCAAGTTGTACCAATCTCTATTGCTGATACTGATCAAGTGACAATTCTAAAAGTGAGGCAAATTTGAGAGCAGGTTTTTGAATGGGAGAGGTAAAACCACCTCAGTCCCATAAACGAGCTCTGAAGGTGTGGCATTGGTCGGAGTCTGAATGGTAGTTCAGTATGCTCAAAGTGCGTCATGAATTTTCTCGTGCCAAACATGACCTGTTTTCATAATCCTTTCCAAAATACGAATCAGAATTTTGTTGGTAGCTTCTGCCTGACTATTTCTCTGAGGATAGTAAGGAGCTGAAAAATGATGGTAAATTCTGAACTTCGAACAAAAGGCTTTCATCCTCTCATTCTTAAAATAATTACCATTGTCTGACACAATATCATGTGGTATGCCAAAACGACAGAGAATATTTTTGTGAATAAAAGAAACCACATGGCAGCCTTCTACTGTATGCAGTGTGATAACTTTGACTCATTTAGTAAAATATTATGTAGTGGCAAGAAAATATTTATGGCCATTGGATGCAGGAGGAGTAATTGGACCCACTATGTCGAAAGCCCATCTAGACAATGGCCAAGGAGATACAACTGATTGCAAATATGCGGCCAGTGCATGAATGAAAGATGTGTGCATTTGGCATTTGATGTATTTCTTCACAAAACGATAGCAGTCCTGCTGCATAGTTGATCTATGGAAGCTATACATCTTCTTAGACAACTTATTGAAAGATATAGAGAGAGGAACAAAGATTTGCATATGGTTTTTATTGATTTAGAGAAGGCATACGATAGAGTACCTAGGGACGTTCTCTGGTGGACAATGATGAAGAAAGGTGTTTCCCTAAAGTACATTAGTATAATTAAAGATATGTATGAAGGAGTAGTAACCAATGTCCGCATTTGTGGAGGGGTGACAACCAATTTTCCTATAACGGTTGGGTTACATAAAGGATATGCTTTAAGCCCTTTCCTATTTGCGATAGTGATGGATGAGCTTACGAGATCAATTCAAGAAAATGTACCGTGGTGTATGTTGTTTGCTAATGATATTGTTTTGATTGATGAGTCTAGAGCTGGGGTTAATGCTAAGTTAGAATTATGGAGACAGACATTGGAAGCTAGAGGTTTTAAGTTGAGTAAGAGTAAGACTGAATATATGGAATGTCGGTTTAGTAAGCAACGAAGTAGTGATGGGAGTGTAGTGAAGCTTGGTGAGCAAGAAATACCGGTGAATGATTATTTTAAATATTTGGGATCCATCATTCAAAAGTATGGAGAAATTGATGGAGATGTAAATCATAGGATAAAGGTTGGGTGGATGAAATGGAAAAGTGAAACTGGAGTGTTGTGCGATCGTAGAATGCCATTGCGGTTGAAGGGAAAGTTTTATAGGACGATTGTTAGACCCGCTTTACTATATGGTGCGGAATGTTGGGCTGCCAAGAGACATCATATTCAAAAAATGAGTGTAGCTGAGATGCGGATGCTTAGATGGATGTGTGGAAATACAATAAAAGATAAGATTCGGAACGAGGAGATACGTAAGAAGGTAGGTGTTACACCCATTGAAAATAAGATGCGAGAGAATCGTTTACGGTGGTTTGGACATATTCGGCGAAGGCCTAATGATGCTCCAGTTAGAAGGTTGGAGAAATGGGAAAATATATTAGTTAAAAGAGGTCGGGGTAGGCCTAGGAAGACTTGGATGGAGATGATAGGAAAGGATATGAATGCTTTGAACCTCACCGAGGACATGGCATTGGATAGAAATGATTGGAGGAAAAGGATTCTTGTGGAAGACCCAAAATGAATTTCTTTTTTGGTTCATATCGCTGACCCCAATTGTTTTGGGATGAAGGCGTAGTTGTTGTTGTTGTATCATGCCCGAATGATTTGCTTGACAAGAGTTTGGTAACCGACATGGACACCATAAATACCTTTATGTGCTTCTTGAATGATTTTCATAGCTTCATCATTGTCTAAGCATCTGGCATACTCAACACTAAATCCACGGCGATAGAGAACATCGACGAGAACAAAATATTGGGCAGATGTAAACACCCCAAATTTTCACCCTCATCCAGTGCTTACATTGCATATGTCACTGCATGTCATTGCATGCATTCGACATATCATTTCATTTGCATTGCATGTCATTGCATCTCATTATCGAGATCCAGAACTCTTGTTTTCAAAATATTAAATCCATATTCAAACTTTTAAAACTTTTCTTTCAAAGTCAATTTCAAAACCTGGGTTTTGAATTGACATTCTACCATTTGTCAACCCCCAGGATCTTATATTTTGAAATGTTTTCCTCAAAAAACAATCTGGATTCATTTTAAACTCAATTTTAATCGATTTCAATTCTCAGATGAGACCCATTCAGGTGGTCTCGCATCTGGATTCCTTTATTTATCAAAAATCTCAAAATTTTCAAATTCCCAGTTGAACCAGGACTCTGTATTTTCATCTTTTTGAATCTTTTTAAAAACTCTATTCTGATTTTAAACCAGTTGTGGTCATATCCTTACCCATTCTCATCATTTTTGCCAAAATTTCAGAATCTCAGTCCAATCAGGACTCTTTTTCCAAAATCCTAGTTGGATCAGGACTCTTTTTCCAGAGTCCTAGTCGGATCAGAACTCTATTTTTTACTACCCTTTTCACCTATTTTTGAGAAAACCTATCAAAATCTTTTGTTTTTGGCTAAAATTCTAGTCCTAGTTGAATTAGGACTCTTTCTCAGAGTCTTAATCGAATCAGGACTCTATCTTTCATTGTTATTCTTACCTGTTTTTAATCTAATCTTTCAAAATCTCTCAAAGAGAAGTCAAAAACTCAGAGTTTTAGTTGAACCAAGACTCTGTTTGAAGAGTCCCTGTTGGATCAGAACTCTGACCCTGATTTCAATTTTGAGAAAATCTTTTAAAAATTCTTCTATTTATCTCTTCAGGAATCAAAATTGTTATACCTTTATCATGGAATTTCAAAATTTTGGGATTTTATCCCAGAGTCCTGATCGAATCAGAACTCTATCCAAAGTTTGTTTTCTCACTTCATTTTCACTGGTTTTCAAAAGCTTTGTTTAAATCTCATCATTTGTTTCTCAGAAAACCAAAATTTTTTAGAGTCCTAGTTGAATTAGGACTCTTCTCTAGAGTCCTAATCAGATCAGGACTCTGAACTGAACTTCAATTCTATCAAGTTTTCACTTGTTTTTCAAAATCCTCTCATTTGTTTTCTTAGAAAATCCAAAATTCTGAGAGTCCTAGTCCAATCAGGACTATGTCCTCAGAGTCTCAGTTGGATCAGAACTTTGTTTTGATTTCAATATTTGTTATTGTTTTCACTATTTTCACAAGTTCTTTCATCTGTTTTTCAGAAAATACCAAAAAAATCTAGAGTTTTAGTCTGATCAGGACTCTGTCCTAGAGTCCTAATCCAGTTAGGAGTATTTTCTGAAGTTTGTTTTTACTTTTATTTTTATTTATTTTTCAAAAATTGGGTCATTTTGTAGAGTCCTAGTTGATTCAGGACTCTATCTCAGAGTTTTGGTTGAGTTAGGACTCTAACCCTGACTGTGTTTTCTGACTTATTTTTTTACTAGTTCTGATAAAATATTTCAAAAACTCCTTCAATTGGCTTTTAAAATCTAAAATCTCAGAGTCCTAAAATTTCAAGATTCTAGCCCAGAGTTCCAGTTCGCTTAGAACTCTATTTTCAAAACTTTGAATTTCAACTGTTGATTTTAACCCTTTTTTTAAAGCCATTTTTAGTATTTATTTCAAAATTTTCAAATCTTCGATGGGGCCCCCCCTCAGTTGATGCCATATCCAGAGGTGTTCTGACTCAGTCAAGACTCTATACCATTTCAAAACTTTCAATCTCAAAGTCTACTTTTGAATGTCTTTTGAAAAACCTCTCATTTTCAAGTTTTAAAATTGTTTTTGAAAATTCAAGTGGGGCCCACTCGGGGTGGAGCCACATTCGAAGAAGTTAAGGTTAGACTAGGGTTAGTCAATGTCCTATTTAGGTTAGGGGTTTAGAGGAGTCAAAAGCAATTTTGAAAATCCATTTTATTTATGTTTTAAACCATTGGTTTTTAAAGGTTTTATATTCAAGTTTTAAAAACCAAATGTGGGTCCATACTAGGTGGTGCCACATTTGAACTTTCTAAGGTTTAATTAGGGTTTAGTTAGAGTTTATTTAGGTTAGAAGACTCTAGGAAAATCGTTGCCCTTAGTGGATTTATTAAAAAGAGTCTTGAAAAAAAGAAAAACCTCTTAATTAACCCTAATTAAGTGACTTTTTGAAAACCTATAAAAGGTGGACTTCAAGAGGTCCAAAATGAGCTCTTTTTCTCTTTTCTCCCTCTCCAAATTCGTGGTTATCTCTCTCCTTCCTCTATTGTTTCAGCCCCAAGGTAAGGTTTTATTTAATTTATTTTAGTATTTTCATCATTTTTATTACTTTCTTTCATTAAAATAACCATTATCACCTCTTTTAGCATGTTTTTTCTTTTCTTTTATTTCAAAACAAAATCATGTGAGGACCTCAAGATGATGTTAAGCTGATGTTTGAGGGTGCCTTACACGTTTTGATCCATTAACAATATTTTATTTTTTTATTTATTATGTTAAACGTCTGAAAAAGATTACGATTCACCTGCTTAATGGGTCGAATCCATCTTTTAATGGGTAAATCAAAATCTAACCATGGATTCCCTATTTTAATTTTATTTTTTAGCATATTAATATTTATTACATGTGTTCCAGCATTGAAATCAATTTCTTTTTATTGTTTAGATATTTTTTTTAGTTTTTTATTGATTAAATCATGTTTTTTCTAGGGTTTCTTAGATTTCTGTATATTTTCATCTTGGATCCATAGAAAGCATGTTAGTTTGTATTGAAATCTTTGTTAGAAATTATTGATTTTTTTATATGTGGTGCACGGATATGTTATTGAAACTCTATAAAAAATCAGAGATTTTGGGATACGGGAACTCTGTTAATAAAATACAAAGTCAAATCGGGATTTCTGTTGGTTAAAATCGTTGTTCAAATTCAAGCATAACTTGTAGATGTGTTATTTCTTTCATTCGATATCTGATTTGAGATTCGTAAAGTGCAGTAGCTTTGTGTTAATGTCAGATATTTACTGTAAAATGTTAATATTTTTTGTCACTGTTTGGTATTTTTCCTTTGTCATAAAGTCGGATCCATGTTTTGAAACTCGTTATGATTTACTAAAACCCTAATTCAACTTGTGTTGATCATAGATCCTTAACCGTAGATTTGATTCATAATCTGTAAAAAGAAAAGTTCATTATTTATCTGTCTATTATTTACTTATTAAATCTAAAAAAAATTTAATAAATTATGCTATTTTTCCTTATATTTTCAACTAGAAGTGCATGTTTTAATCAATTTTATATTCATTAAATTTAAGTCCATATTGCCGGAATGATATCTCCCTAACCAAAGATGATTTTTCTGATCTATAAAAAGGCTATTCTTTGTTTTTTTGTCTACTATTGCTCTGTAAAAGTTCAGGAATTTCCATGGTGAATTAACTCCTAATTCGGGTCTGGCACCGAAACGGGTATGTGACCATGGGTAAAAATAGCATATTTTAGGGTTTTAATGCAATTTTCGAATTGAAATAATGACAAAAATACATTTTTATGATTTCAATCTGATTTTAGAGTTATAACAAGTACAGGTGCTGATTTTTATCAATTTTAGAACCCATTTGATGCTTGGATGAGCCAAATTGCAAAACAGGGTACCTGCAGGATCCCGAAACACTGCCAAAATCATGATTTTTGTGATATTTTTGGTTTTTTATGCATAAGTTCATGATTTTAGGGTTTTTTCATGTTTATAATTATGTTAGGATACTTCATGGTCGATTTGCTTGTTATTTGATTTTATTTAAATCTTAAACCCAAAGTGTTTACCAAAATATTTTCTGAAAACCCTGATTTCAAGGCCATAGTCTTGCTATCGGGGGCAATTTGGTCATTTGACATTAATTTCGAAATTCCAAACTTTGGTATTTTTCAATTTTAATCATATCATATCATCTTTGGTTCAATTTATCCTCATTTGAATTTCAAAAGTTGTATTTTACAAAATATCTTTCTGAAAACCCTGATTTCAAAGCCATAGTCTGACTATCGGGGGCATTTTTGGTTATTTTGATCCCAATTTTGAATTTTTAAATCCCATTTCTATTATTTATTCAACTTTATTTCATATTTCATCATATTCATCTCAGGTAATCATGGGAAAAGGCTTATATTTAGAGAAATCCAGTAATTTTCAGATATTACTGGATAAATCTAGAAAAGCCAATATATCTTCACTAACAAGTTTTCTAGTTTTGCAAGGACATTGAAGACTTTATTTTTATGTATTTAAATTCAGTTAGTGATGTAAATTAAATTAAATTTGGAATAAGAATTTCAATTTCTGCTTAGATTAGGATTTGCATTGCATATAGTTTAATTCTGCAAATTTTAATATCAGATGAATGCATCATTCATGCATATTTTTTTATAAATCCACCATGGTCTACATGAATGGCACGTGCACTAGCTCTTATGAAGTTGACAAACTCGGTGGAATTCGTATTTATGGCCATAGTCAGAATACGAATGAGACCCAGATTTGTGATCTTCGTATTAGCCACATTCAGCCTACACTCTTAGGCTAACTTCAAAATGCACTGCATTTTTCAAAACTCAAAAGGATTTTCTCAATTCCTCAAAGAAATATTTTTCAAATCCATATTCATTCATTTCATTCATTTGCAAATTCCAATTCCAACTCAGAGAAATCAATTTTCTCAAAATTTTCCAAGTCTTACTCAGAAATTGATTTTCTCAAAACTCTAAGCTTTCAAATGGTATTTCAAGTATTTTTCAAAGTTCAAAATTCAATTTTCCAAGTTATATATTCAATTTCAAAGTTTAAATTTAGAAAAATCAAGTTTTCCAAAGTTACTTGAAATTCCTCAGAAATCCATTTTCACAAAACACTTGGATTCTTCAGAAAACGATTTTCATTTTCCCCAGAAATATTCTTTCACCACGATTCACGATTTTCCAAGTGACATTATTTCTAAGAATTTTCCAAGTATTTCAAATCTCAAAAGCAAATATCATGTTTTCAAATCTGCATTTTTCAGAAAATTCATAGCACATGCCTGATTCTTTGTGCATTTAGGAAATAGAACACGATTTAGACAAGTTGAGCAAAGCTAAGCACACTTTTGATCCTTGGTTTGATTACCCCTGGTAAAGGCGCCAGGAACGGTTGAACTTCGTACCGACAGGCGAGTCTCATTCCTCATAATTATCCCGCATTTTAAAATGGAGGCGAGTTATTTTCAAAAATCGTTTTCAAAGGTCAGTTTGACTTGCAAAAAGTAAAATTTTGCGATAATAACAGGTTTGGCGACCGTGATGGGACCTGTCTTCGCCTGATCAATTGTGCACTTGACTTAGTTCAAATTGTCAAAATCGTGTTCTATGAAATGTCAGCTTTTACTTTCTGTTATCATGTGAACCTAGGAGCCTAGACTTAAACCCAGCTGACATGGATTGCATATAGACTAGGCATGGTTTGGTAGGACCATATTGAGGAGAAATTTTCATGCTCACATAGACCTAGGTCTAATACAACACTCCTCAATCTAGGATTTGTATGAAAACAATTTTTGCTTCTTCAAAAATTATAAAATCTCTATCTCTTTAGGTTTTAGAGCCCTCTATTTTGCTTGCATGTGCTCATGTTTTCAAAAACCACCCCACCTATCTCTACCTGGTCTTCACGTTACTGGGCTTTCTTCCAGAACCATAGTTCGGGATATAGCCCCACAATTGGGCCACCTATTTCGGTTAATGTTCCCCTACCACGTACCAAGGGCCATAGTCCAACGTATATCGGCAGGCGCTCAAAGATGTTGGAAAAATTGAACCTAGAACCAGAGAAATCGATTTTATGCCACATACATTGAGCCTCGGCTCGAGTATATAGGCATAGTATGATTGAACACAGATGATCTGAGCCTTAGAGTTAGGATTAAGGTCCTAAAGCTATTTCAAAACTTGTGCATCTAGAGTCAACTTTTAGAGAATGTTTTATGTGCATACCTGTTTATACAACATGTGATTGAATGTTAGTTTTTTTTATTACATTTTTCACAAGTTTTCTAAAATACTGAAAGATTTTCAAAAATTCCCAATTTTTCCATCTGTTTACATATACTGTCTAAAATTCCTATTTTATTCAAACCCTGAACGGTTTTTCAAATTCTCCTTTATTTTCCTCAAAATTCCAGGTGATTTTCCATCCTTCCTTCTTTCTGGATCTTGAATTTTCTGCTTCATTTTTATCCTGCCTGCATCTTTTTCAAAATCCTTATATTTTCCTAAGTCTTATTCCAATTTTCCATGTTTTTCAATCTGATGGCATCCGGTCAACTTGATTTGGTCTTCTCTGAGGGTCACATCTCCTACGAGGTGCGACAAGGTCTTCCAGAACATCGAACTCTCAGCACCGGATCCTTCATTCCCCGGTGGTACTATTCATGGCTCAAGAACTTTTCTCGTATATTTTCGGACCATTTGAGCGATTATGGGTTAGAACTAGCATCTGCAGTGGGAAAACAGACAGTCAACGACAATTTGATTCTCGCACTGGCAGAGCGGTGGAACCCGAGTACTAGTACCTTCTGGTTCCCATGGGGAGAAATGACTTTGTTGATGGATGAGTTTTCAGAAATCATGGGATTGCCAAAGCCTGCCGATCATCTAGGAGATCCTTTGGAGCAGCAATTCTTGATTAATGTCAAGGGTCTGGATCCCCGAGATGCTTTAGCCCGCATGACAGGACGCAAGACTTGGCCATTGATCGAGGAGAATGGAAATGAATATGTGAATCTGCTCAAAATCTACAGGCAGTATGGGACATTTGTAGAAGTCAGTTCTTTATCTCGAACAACTTGAGAGAGAATCCAACATGCAATGGTCCTATGCACTGTGGGACTGGCTCTTCTCCCATATGGACGGAATTACATAGATATCAGAATAGTTCAACTTCTGCGAAGGTGGGCAAGTCGACAGACCAGCCGCCTCTCTATAGCCATGGCCGCACTCGCTTTTCTGTACCGAGGATTGACCCGTTTCACACTCGGAGAATCAATTCTAGTCGAAGGGTGTGCCTATGCATTGCAATCTTGGTTTCTTCGACATGTGCCAGCCCGAGCCAGTTCATTCAGATACAATGGTGAAAAGCTTCCTCTAGTTGCACGATACCAGTTCTTCATCGACAACCTTCAGGAGGAAGAAGTCGTGTGGGACTACTTTGATCGTCAGAAATCACCTCTCAGATATACTTATGCATACGGCAAGCGGTTCAAGCAACTTGGCCCATTCTTCTGTGCATATTACCATCCAGAGCGTAGTGTCAGGCAGTTCTCTCAGAGACAGAAGTGCATAGAAATTTGTCTACTATCAGAGATCTTGCCAGAGTTCGATCTCACATCAGATCAGTGGTCCGAAGCATACCATTCCGCCAGACATGGCTGGGATTCTTTTGTTACTCTCACTATTTTTCCTGGTCCTCGAGTGTCCTCTGATTATCAGGAGTGGTAGAAAATTGTTTGTCCCCCCTCCCCTTTGTCAAGTTTATTACTAATAAAATCATGTTTTTCCTTCAATACAATTCCTTTAATTTTCATCTTGGTTTGACAACCTTGCGTAGGTAACAAGGCATATTTTCAGTTGTTTATTTTGCAAAGAATAGCAGCGCAATTGTCGTGACTCCAGCGACGACTCAGTTCCTAGTAATGGGACATCCTTTAGATTGTCTACCAGATATCCAGCAAATGTTTTCTATTTAAAAACCATTTTCAGCAGCTAACCCTCAGTTTTGCTCTACAGAGAGCATTTGCATCCTTACATGGTTCAGACGAGGTCCAGAAAGAAAACTGTGTCAGTCCAGCTTATCAGTTCTCCGTCAGCTTCAGTACAAGAAATGGACTCTTCACAATCTGTCGGAAACGGAAGTCAACAAGCTAATGATGACATCGACCCACAGATGTATTCGTTGTTTCAGAGAATGTAGAGTAAGTTATTGTCTGAGGAAACAGGGGCCAGCTCAGGAAAGGCCCACAATAATAAAAAGGTCAGAGGTCGAACAATGAAAAAGAATGTGAAGATCACCAAAAAGCAGAGTCATCATGAAGAAACCTTTGATGAGGCAGAATCAGCTGGAGATACTGATGAGGAATATGAAACTCAGCAGGTATTTATAAAGTTGACTCAAGGACAGGGGTCAGCTTGTATATCCAAAAATCAATCTGTCAGTGACCCTACTCAGCCACAACTCAAAGACGTGGATAAGATGGTTAAAGATCTGCAAGCCCGCGACAAGAGAAAAAGGGTATTTACAAGCAAAGATTTCTATGATGGACTGGATGCGGATGATGATCTCGACAATCTCCATAAGAAATTTATCAAATTCGATGGCTCTGGCGATCCAAAAGCACATCTCGCCCTATTCTTTGCAGAATGTTCCAGATTCAGGAAGAACAATCGAGCCTTATTTCTTTGTTTTTCTCGCAGTCTGGAGGGTATTGCAGCAAAATGGTATTCGGAGCACATTAACCCTATAGAGCTGAAAGAGTTTGACAAAGTGGTCAATTTATTTATTAAGCGCTTCTTATTCAATGTTGAGGCACTCCCGACTCTCAGTCATCTCTATAGTCTGAAGCAGAAAGAAAATGAGAAAGCCAGGGATTTTATTCATAGGTGGAGATCCGCTTATAACAAGATGTATGATTCGATATCAGAGGGACATGCACTATCTTTGATCTTGAGCAACTTCTCGCAACCCCTAAGGGAACTGATTTCCACATCTCCATCAAAGACCTTCATAGAACTGATAGAACGAGCTGAATGGCTTCAGTTGAGTATAAAAAATGGATCTTATGAGGGCTTCATGTTCACCAAGAACAACAATGAGCAAGAATCTAACAAGAAAAACCATTTTACCTACTCTACCAACAACAACAAGAACCATCATAAGGAAAATGTGAAAGATCACAGCTCTGGTTCAGGGGGACCAAACCCTAGCAAAAATGAGCAAAAAGGTAAGTTGATTCCCCAGTACAATAAGCAACCACAGGAAACTTTAAAGCAAGGGTTGAGACCTCAAGAAAAGTTGAAGTACGACAACTAGAGTTTTAAACGTGACTTTACTCCTCTAGATCAGCCGCGTGAAGAAATCCTTGAGTATATGTTGGCCAAGGAGATGATTAAGCTCTCAAGAGTCGATGATCCTCCTATCATTAGGGGAAGATTTAAAGATCAATTATGCAAGTTTCATTGGGCCATGGGGCATGATACCGAGTACTACTTCGTTCTCAGGAATATTATTCAAGACTATATCGATAAAAATATCCTTGTGGAA
Organism: Nuphar pumila; assembly: GCF_984573655.1. Taxonomy (NCBI): domain Eukaryota; kingdom Viridiplantae; phylum Streptophyta; class Magnoliopsida; order Nymphaeales; family Nymphaeaceae; genus Nuphar; species Nuphar pumila. The sequence continues at coordinate 31,552,787 of NC_143256.1, read as the reverse complement.
GGCAAAGAAGAGGATAAAGCAGCCAGCTCATTAGCACCCTAAGAGCGACAAGGCCAACACTCTTTCATTCTTGCATTTTGCTTTCGTCATTCTGTATGGATGACATGGTCCCATCTCTTTCATCAATAAAATTATCAATCTTCCTCATAGCTTGGCGTCATCTTTTGTATTTCTCCTTCTTTACAAAATATCTTTTTACAAGGAGTAACCTCTTTCAGAGTGCCTCCCGAATCCATCAAGAAGCACATCGCCAATCTTTTCATTGTTATCTTCACATAACGTTCCTCCAATATCAATTATTTATCCTTGCGTCCAATATCTTACTCCCCCATTACACTGGGGCATTATTTTGAAAATTGTCTTCAAAACATCCTGTATGTAGGCAGAATCAAGCAAATCTCTTATTTTGCATGCATACCCATTCATTTGCATACATCTGCATTCATGTGCATCAACTTACATTAATTTTGTTACCCATTCAGGATAAGGGATAAATCCTGAGACCCGGGGCATTTGTCTAGGTCATCGTGAGGGTGAAGATTGAAAATTTCACATCACAATCAGCAAGCGCTTTCTAAACACCAATCTTTTCTAAATTCGACATTCGGGTTTAATCTTTTATCGAAACCATTTTTACCGGTCAACCTTCGGGTGAAGTCTAGTTCCTAAATCCGGTTTTTACTGGTTGAACTTCCTAAATCCGGTTTTCACTGGTCAAACTTCCTAAATCCGGTTTTTACTGGTCAAACTTCCTGAATCCAGTTTTCACTGGTCGAACTTCCTAAATCTGGTTTTTACTGGTCGAACTTCCTAAATCCGGTTTTTACTGGTCGAACATCCTGAATCCAGTTTTCACTGGTCGAACTTCCTAAATCCGTTTTTTACTGGTCGAACTTCCTAGATCCGGTTTTTACTGGTCGAACTTTCTAAATCGAAATTTCAATGATCAAACTTCTTAAATCCGGTTTTTACTGGTCGAACTTCCTGAATCCATTTTTTACTGGTTGAACTTCCTAAATCTAGTTTTTACTGGTCAAACTTCCTAAATTCGGTTTTTACTAGTCGAACTTTTTAAATCCAGTTTTTACTGGTCAAATTTTCTAAATCCAGTTTTCACTGGTCAAACTTCCTGAATCCGGTTTTCACTGGTTGAACTTCCTAAATCTGGTTTTTACTGGTCAAACTTCCTAAATCCAGTTTTCACTGGTCGAACTTCCTAAATCCGGCTTTTACTGGTCGAACTTTTTAAATCCGGTTTTTACTGGTTGAACTTCCTAAATTCGGTTTTTACTGTTCGAACTTTTTAAATCTGGTTTTTACTAGTCGAACTTTCTAAATCCAGTTTTTACTGGACGAACTTCCAGAATCCAGTTCTCACTGATCGAACTTTCTAAATCCAGTTTTTACTGGTCGAACTTCCTAAATCCGGTTTTTACTAGTCAAACTCTCTGAATCCATTTCTAAATGGTCAAACTTTCTAAATCCAGTTTTACTGGTCAAACCCTCTAAATTCGGTATTCACTGGTTAGACTTTTTCAAAACCCAGTGCTCGTACTGGTGATCTTTTAAAATCTAGTGCTCATACTGGTATTTTGTCCAAATTCAGTCTTCATACTGATCGCAATCCAAACACTAATATCACATTGGGGTTCAAACTCAATGTTAATCTTCAGATCAGCGAACCAAACAATCTTTGTCAGACCCTTGGGTCACTCCAGTCTATCAAGCATACCTTTGGGTCATCTATTATGTCAGTCAGAACCTCTGGCCATCAATTTTTAGCAAGCGAAACCTTTGGGTCAACATATTCTATCAAAGTCAATTATCAATCTCTTCTCTTGCGAGGGACCCTTTTTCCAGGGAGAGTTCGAGGGAGCCCATTCTTTTCGCATGTCTTTATTGTTCATTCGTTGAACACCTTTTTCTATGGAGAGTTTGAAGGGATTCGTGCTTCACGAACAGTTTACAAAACAATCTTTATTGTCACACAAGGAATCCTTTTTCCAGGGAGAGTTTCAACGGAAGTTCATCCTCCTTGTAACCCTAAATGTCTTTTGTTAGGCCACCCTCATCATCGAGGACCCTTTTTCCAGGGAGAGTGTGATGGACTCGCTCCTCTATGATATCCTCCCAACCTTTGTTAGCGGCCCCCTTTCCATAAGAAAAGCCTAGAAATAGGGAGTCTTGATGAAAACTTTATGTCTCTTTGAAAGTTTGTTTTGCAAACACCTCCTCTTTAGGGAAGAGAGGAGTATCTTTTTGTTACCCGTTCAGGTAAGGGTCAAGTTTGAGTCTCTCTTTTGGGGAAAGAAGAGAAGAATCTAGCCACGAATGTGTCATTTAGACCTCAAGTGATTTCTTTCACCAAGGATTCCAATAATATTTTGCCAATTTGTCATGAAAAATAGTTGTTGATTCCAAAAATCTTTTATTACACAAAAGAATTACCTCAAGTTACCTTTAGTATTACTTCCAAAAGAACGAGGTTTTGCGAAGAAGGATTCAAAATCCAAATTCTTTCTATTGACCAATCAAAGGGATGAAGAATAAATCATTGATATGACCGGCAAAGAAAATTTAATGTTGTTGCAAAGCCATAAGTGATTGATATTGATTGCAGTCGAAGACACATTTTTAAGGTCATTCTTGTGGAAATAAGGCAGTCGAAATATCCTGAGTGATATAGAAAAATCCATTCAATTCTTATATCTCCTCAATCGTTTAAGTTGCAATTAAATATCTACAAAAGGGATCTCTCAATTGTCGTCAAGATGAAGATGAATTATGCGAGTTAGACCCCTGGGGCCAAAGAAGATTTAGATCATCTCCGAGATGAAGGAGTTTGTGACGAATCCTTCTAGGGAAAGTTCAGATCACCATCGGGTTGAAGGCGAATGTGATGAACCTCCCGACGAACCCTAAAAGATATTTAATTTCAGCTATCATCAAGAGACCACCAGCCAAAGAGCCAATATCCTCGACATAATCCCTGAGGCAAAGAAGGATGGGAACATCTCCAAGATGAAGGAGTTTGTGACGTACCCTTCCAAGAAAAAAGAGAGAGAAAAAAAAGTCAGGACATCTCCAAAATGAAGGATGATGTAATAAATTCTCCAGAAACCCAAAAAGCCCCAATTCTGTCGAAAAAAAAAGAGTACAGGCAGAAAGACCATTCTGAGAAAAGAATCTCAGGATATCAAACTGTCGAATCCGCCAAGAATCTTCTTTAATTTTGTGAAATTCTTTTATCAATATCCTTTCACTAATTGCTTTCACAATGAGAAACCTTTTTTTTTCGTTCATATCAAGGAAATTGATAGCCTCCTTGAAAAAAAAGTCAATTGCAAGCAATTTGAATTCGAATCTTGATTCTACGAAGTCAAGTCCAGTTGGAGGTAATACTTCAGGTAGAAAAGATGGAATATTTTTTATATAAATATACTTACATTTCAATCATTTTTCAATCAACTACACTTTTTATCTTATTGGCAATCTTTTCAAGTTATCCTAACATGAAGTGAGAGCTTGATGTCTATTTTGATGTATCCAGGCGTTGTTGTTATCCCTTTTAGGATCGGATGATGGTAGTTGTCTAAGATTTTTTCCTTCTTGTTTTGATTTGAGTGCCTAGGCTCTCAGATTTGCACACTTCCCTATGCTCCCCACTATCCCACCATAGACAGTTCCCGTACAGGGTAAGGGTTAAACTTGAATTTTCTGCAAAAAGGTCATCTGTTTTAAAAGCCATTCAGTCTTAGAAATTAGACGTCCAAGATCAATCCCTTTTCAAGCTTTAAAGAACCCCCTTTCTTCCTTTTGCAAACCCCCCTCGGATTTATTGTGCAAAATTCGAAGTTCCTACTATGGTTTCTTCATTTGAGGATTCTGTTTATCGTCCCCTTTCAGGTTAAGGGTTGAGCCTGAGCCTCATTTTTCCACGAGGTATCGTCCCCTTTCAAGTTAAGGGTTAAGCCTGAGCTTCATTTTTCTATGCGGTATCGTCCTCTTTAAGGTTAAGGGTTAAGCCTGAGTCTCGTTTTTCCACGAAGTATCGTCCCCTTTCAAGTTAAGGGTTAAGCCTGAGCCTCATTTTTCCACGAGGTATTGTCCCCTTTCAGGTTAAAGGTTAAGCCTGAGCCTCATTTTTCTACAAGGTATTGTCCCCTTTCATGTTAAGGGTTAAGCCTGAGCTTCATTTTTCCATGAGGTATCGTCCCCTTTCAGGTTAAGGGTTAAGCCTGAGCCTCATTTTTTCACGAGGTATCGTCCCCTTTCAAGTTAAGGGTTAAGCATGAGCCTCATTTTTCCACGAGGTATCGTCCCCTTTCAGGTTAAAGATAAAGCCTGAGCCTCATTTTTCCACGAGATATCGTCCCCTTTCAGGTTAAGGGTTAAGCCTATGCCTCATTTTTTCATGAGGTATCGTCCCATCCAGGTTAAGGGCCAAGCCTGAGCCTCATTTTGGTGAGGTGAATCTTCTTCTTTATTCTCCATTTCATACCTACCATTTTTCATCATCTCAGCTTATTCCTTCATACCCGGTCAGATTCTCCTAACTGGGGCATTTTTATAGCTCAAATTTGGTGTGTTTTTCTTTGCCACTAAGTTCGGCCATCAACCGACTAAATAGCAAAGAGGGGCATCTGTAAACACCCAAATTTTCACCATCATCCAGTGCTTACATTTCATATGTCACTGCATGTCATTGCATGCATTCGACATATCATTTCATTTGCATTGCATGTCATTGCATCTAATTATCGAGATCCAGATCTCTTGTTTTCAATATATTAAATCTAGATTCAAGCTTTTAAAACTTTTCTTTCAAAGTCAATTTCAAAACTTGGGTTTTGAATCAACATTCTACCATTTGTCAACCCCTAAGGATCTTATATTTTGAAATGTTTTCCTCAGAAAACAATCTGGATTCATTTTAAACTCAATTTTAATCGATTTCAATTCTCAGATGAGACCCATTCAGGTGGTCTCGCATCTGGATTCCTTTATTTATCAAAAATCTCAAAATTTTCAAATTCCCAGTTGAACCAGGACTCTGTATTTTCATCTTTTTGAATCTTTTTAAAAACTCTATTCTGATTTTAAACCATTGTGGTCATATCCTTACCCATTCTCATCATTTTTGCCAAAATTTCAGAATCTCAGTCCAATCAGGACTCTTTTTCCAAAATCCTAGTTGGATCAGGACTCTTTTTCCAGAGTCCTAGTCGGATCAGAACTCTATTTTTTACTATCTTTTTCACCTATTTTCAAGAAAACCTATCAAAATCCTTTATTTTTGGCTAAAATTCTAGAGTCCGAGTTGAATTAGGACTCTTTCTCAGAGTCTTAATTGAATCAGGACTTTATCTTTCATCGTTATTCTTATATGTTTTTAATCAAATCTTTCAAAATCTCTCAAAGAGAAATCAAAAACTCACAGTTTTAGTTGAACCAGGACTCTGTTTGAAGAGTCCCAGTTGGATCAGGACTCTGACCCTGATTTTAATTTTGAGAAAATCTTTCAAAAATCCTTCTATTTATTTCTTCAAGAATCAAAATTGTTATACCTTTATCATGAAATTTCAAAATTTTGGGATTTTATCCCAGAGTCTTGATCGAATCAGGACTCTATCCCAGAGTCCTGGTCGAATCAGGACTCTATCCAAAGTTTGTTTTCTCACTTCATTTTCACTGGTTTTCAAAAGCTTTGTTTAAATCTCATCATTTGTTTCTCAGAAAACCAAAAAAATTTAGAGTCCTAGTCGAATTAGGACTCTTCTTTAGAGTCCTAATCAGATCAGGACTCTGAACCAAACTTCAATTCTATCTAGTTTTCACTTGTTTTTCAAAATCCTCTCATTTGTTTTCTCAGAAAATCCAAAATTCTGATAGTCCGAGTCCAATCAGAACTCTGTCCCCAGAGTCCCAGTTGGATCAGGACTCTATTTTGATTTCAATATTTGTTATTTTTTTCACTATTTTCACAAGTTCTTTCATCTGTTTTTCAGAAAATACCAAAAAAATCTAGAGTTTGAGTCCGATCAGGACTCTGTCCCAAAGTCATAATCCAGTTAGGAGTCTTTTTTTAAGTCTGTTTTTACTTTCATTTTCATTCATTTTTATTCATTTTTATTTATTTTTCAAAAATTAGGTCATTTTGTAAAGTCCGAGTTGATTCAGAACTCTATCTCAGAGTTTCGGTTGAGTTAGGACTCTAACCCTAACTGTGTTTTCTGACTTATTTTTTTACTAGTTCTGATAAAATCTTTCAAAAACTCCTTCAATTGGCTTTTAAAATCTAAAATCTCAGAGTCCTAAAATTTCAGAACTCTAGCCCAGAGTTCCAGTTCGCTTAGAACTCTATTTTCAAAACTTTGAATTTCAACTGTTGATTTTAACCCTTTTTTAAAGTCATTTTTATTATTTATTTCAAATTTTTTAAAACTTCTATGGGGGGGGGGCTCAGTTGGCACCATATCCAGAGGAGTTCTGACTCAGTCAAGACTCTGTACCATTTCAAAACTTTCAATCTCAAAGTCTACTTTTGAATCTCTTTTGAAAAACCTCTCATTTTCAAGTTTTAAAATCGTTTTTGAAAATTCAAGTGGGGCCCACTCGGGGTGGCGCCACATTTGAAGAAGTCAAGGTTAGACTAGGGTTAGTCAATGTCCTATTTAGCTTAAGGGTTTAGAGGAGTCAAAAGTAATTTTAAAAATCCATTTTATTTAAGTTTTAAACCATTGGTTTTTAAAGGTTTTAAATTTAAGTTTTAAAAACCAAATATGGGTTCATACTAGGTGGCGCCACATTTGGACTTTCTAGAGTTTAATTAGATGTTAATTATGGTTTAGTTAGAGTTCATTTAGGTTAGAAGACTCTAGGAAAATCATTGCCCTTAGTGGATTTATTAGAAAGAGTCCTGAAAAAAAGAAAAACCTCTTAATTAACCCTAATTAAGTGACTTTTTGAAAACCTATAAAAGGGGGACTTCAAGATGTCAAAAGAGAGCTCTTTTTTTCTTTTCTCCCTCTCCAAATTCATGGTTCTCTCTCTCCTTAGGCTCCTCCTCTCCTTCCTCCATTGTTTCAGCCCCAAGGTAAGGTTTTATTTAATTTATTTTATTATTTTCATCATTTTTATTACTTTCTTTCATTAAAATAACCATTATCGCCTCTTTTAGCATGCTTTTTCTTTTATTTCAAAAAAATCATGTGAGGACCTCAAGATGATGTTAAGCTGATGTTTTATGGTTCCTTACAAATTTTGATCCATTAACAATGTTTTATTTTTTTATTTATTATGCTAAACGCCCGAAAAAGATTATGATTCACCCGTTTAATGGGTTGAATCCATCTTTTAATGGGTAAATCAAAATCTAACCATTGATTGCATATTTTATTTTAATTTTTTAGCATATTAATGTTTATTACATGTGTTTCAGCATTGAAATAAATTTCTTTTTACTGTTTAGGTATTTTTATAGTTTTTTATTAATTAAAGCATGTTTTTTCTAGGGTTTCTTAGATTTCTGTATATTTTCATCTTGGATCTATAAAAAGCATGTTAGTTCGTATTAAAATCTTTGTTATAAATTGCTGATTTTTTTATATGTGGTGCACAAATATGTTATTGAGACTATTTAAAAAAATCAGACATTTTGGAATTCGGGAACTCTGTTAATAAAATACAAAGTCAAATCGGGATTTCTGTTAGTTAAAATCATTCTTCAAATTCAAGCATAAATTGTAGATGCAATATTTCTTTCATCCAATATCCGATTCAAGATTTGTAAAGTGAAGTAGCTTTGTGTTAATGTCGTATATTTACTGTAAAATTTTCATAATTTTGTGTCACTGTTTGATATTTTTCGTCTGTCAGAAAGTCGGATTCATGTTTTGAAACTCATTATGATTTACTAAAACCTTTATTCAACTTGTGTTGATCATAGATCCTTAACCGTAGATTCGATTCATGATCTGTAAAAAAAGAAGTTCATTATTTTTTTGTGTATTATTTACTGCTTAAATCTCAAAAATTTTTAATGAAGTGTGCTATTTTTTCTTGTATTTGCAACCAAACGTGCCTGTTTTAATCAATTTTATATTCATTAAATTTAAGTCCAGATTGCCAGAACAATATCTCCCTAACCCGAGATGATTTCTCTGATATATAAAAAGGATATTCTCTGTTTTTATGTCTACTATTTCTCTGTAAAAGTTTAGGAATTTCCATGGTGAATTAGCTCCTATTTTGGGTCGGGCACCGAAACTGGTATGTGACCAAGGGTAAAAATAGCATATTTTAGGGTTTTAATGCAATTTTTGAATTGGAATAATGACAAAAATATACTTTTATGATTTCAATCTGATTTTAGGGTTATAATAAGTGCAGGTGATGATTTTTATCAATTTTATAACTCATTTCATGCTTGGATGAGCCAAATTGCAAAACAGGGTGCCCGCAGGATCTCGAAACACTGCCAAAATCATGATTTTTGTAATATTTTTGGTTTTTTATGCATAAGTTCATGATTTTAGAGTTTTTTCATGTTTATAATCATGTTAGGATACTTCATGGTCGATTTTCTTGTTATTTGATTTTATTTAAATCTTAAACCCAAAGTTTTCACCAAAATATTTTCTGAAAACCCTGATTTCAAGGCCATAGTCTTGCTATCGGGGGCAATTTGGTCATTTGACCATAATTTCGAAATTCCAAACTTTGGTATTTCTCAATTTTAATCATATCATATCATCTTTGGTTCAATTTATCCTCATTTGAATTTCAAAAGTTGTATTTTACAAAATATCTTTCTGAAAACCCTGATTTCAAGGCCATAGTCTAGGGGCATTTTGGTTATTTTGATCCCAATTTCGAATTTTCAAATCTCATTTCTATTATTTCTTCAAATTTATTTCATATTTTATCATGTTTATCTCTGGGAATCATGGAAAAAGGCTTATATCTAGAGAAATCTAGTAATTTCCATATATTACTGGATAAATCTATAAAAGCCAACATATCTTCACTAACTAGTTTTCTAGTTTTGTAGGGACATTGAAGACTTTATTTTTATGTATTAAAATTCAGTTAGTGTTGTAAATTAAGTTAAATTTGGAATAAGAATTTCAAATTCTGCTTAGATTAGGATTTGCATTGCATATAGTTTAATTCTGTAAATTTTAATATCTGATGAATGCATCATTCATGCATATTTTTTTATAAATCCACCATGGTCTACATGAATGGCACGTGCACTAGCTCTTATGGAGTTGACAAACTCGGTGGAATTCATATTTATGGTCATAGTCAGAATACGAATGAGACCCAGATTTGTGATCTTCGTATTAGCCACATTCAGCCTACACTCTTAGGCTAACTTCAAAATGCACTGCATTTTTCAAAACTCAAAAGGATTTTCTCAATTCCTCAAAGAAATATTTTTCAAATCCATATTCATTCATTTCATTCATTTGCAAATTCCAATTCCAACTCAGAGAAATCAATTTTCTCAAAATTTTTTAAGTCTTACTCAGAAATTGATTTTCTCAAAACTCTGAGCTTTCAAATGGTATTTCAAGTATTTTTCAAAGTTCAAAATTCGATTTTTCAAGTTATATATTCAATTTCAAAGTTTAAATTTAGAAAAATCAAGTTTTCCAAAGTTACTTGAAATTCCTCATAAATCCATTTTCACAAAACACTTGGATTCTTCAGAAATCGATTTTCATTTTCCCCAGAAATATTCTTTCACCATGATTCACAATTTTCCAAGTGACATATTTTCCAAGAATTTTTCAAGTATTTCAAATCTCAAAAGCAAACATCATGTTTTCAAATCTGCATTTTTCAGAAAATTCATAACATATGCCTGATTCTTTATGCATTTAGGAAATAGAACACGATTTAGATAAGTTGAGCAAAGCTAAGCACACTTTTGATCCTTGGTTTGATTACCCCTGGTAAAGGCGCCAGGAACGGTTGAACCTCGTACCGACATGCGAGTCCCATTCTTCAGAATTATCATGTATTTTAAAATGGAGGCGAGTTATTTTCAAAAACCTTTTTCAAATGTCAGTTTGATTTGCAAAAAGTAAAAATTTGCGATGATAACAGCAGACATGCGCTAAATTGCTCATTGTTCCCTTCTTGGAATTTCTGGCAGAAAATCACCAGTTTCAATAAAATTCTTGATATCTTAATACCAAGGCTTCTTCTTTTGCTCAACCTAGTTTATTTGCACAGATAAAATAAAGGCAGGTTGATCAAGCCTACCAACTTCAAAAGAATGACAGGATTCACTGTCTTTAAAGGATAAAATGGAACCCAGGTTGTCCAAGTCGTCGGCTATTTGGTTGTATTCCCTCTTGATTTGATTGAGCTGAAATTCTTTGAAGCTGACCACAAGAGCTACGACAATATTCTGGTAAGGGATCAATTTCTAATATTTTACCTGCCACTCAGTGTTAAGTGAATCACCAAAGGCATGTAGTCTTTTAACATTGAAGTTTTGCAAAATTTTGAGGCCTTGTATTAGAGCTTCATACTCGGCCATATTGTGAGTACATTGGAAACCAAGCTTGAGAGAATAAGGGATCATTTCTTTTTCTGGTGTAATCAACAACATTCTGATCCCTATGCCAGACATATTCTTAGAGTCATCAAAGAATAGGTTCCAAACTAGGAACTGTTGAATATTATAGATGCGCTCATCAGGAAAATCATCTTTCGCCTTGATCTTTTCTGTCAGGGGAAAATCTGCCAACTAATCTGCGATAGTTTGGCCTTTTATTGACTTTTGAGAAACATACTCTAAGTCATACTGCATTAAGAGGACTTGCCATTTAGCAATTCGTCTAGTGAGAAATGGTTGTTCAAGAATATATTTGAGAAGATTGAGCTTTGATAAAATTTTGACTTCTAATACCAACAAATAGTGTCTCAGTTTCTGACACATCCATACCAAAGCCAGACATGTCTTTTCCATCTGAGAATATTTCTTTTCATAATCAACGAAAGTTTTGCTCACATGATAAATTGCATGTTCTTTTCAATTGCTTTCTTCATATTGCACCAGAAATCCACCACAAGCTACTTGATTGACTAAAATATACAACAAGAGCGACTTTCCTAATTCTGGTGGCTTCAGAATGGGTGGATTAAGAAGATACTACTTGATGCTCTCAAATGAAAGTTGGCATTCTGGTCCCCATTCATACTTTATTTATTTTCTTAACAAATGATTGAAAGGTTCACACTTCATTGCCAAATTGGAGATGAACAGTCGAATAGACTTAATGCGCCCTTAAAGACTTCACTTTCAATAATTGGTTGGATGTGGCATATCAATGATTGCTTTTGCTTTAGCAGGATCCACCTCTATTCCTTTCTTACTGATCATGAAGTCAAGCAGTTTACCTGACTCAACTTCAAAGACACATTTTTTAGGGTTGAGCCTTAGTTTATTGAGAATGAGTCTTTCAAAGACTTGATCAAGAGCATCAATATGATCATCTTCTTCTTTAGATTTCACCAACATATCATCCATGAAAACATCAATGTTCTTATGCATTTGATCATAAAAAATGATTGTCATTGCTCTCTGATAGGTTGCCCCACCATTTTTTAGCCCAAACGCCATGACTGTATAGCAAAAGGTTCTCCATGATGTGGTGAAGGAAGTTTTTGATTGGTCACAAGCGGTTAATTTGATTTGATTGTAACTTGAATATCCATCTATAAAGGAAAAACATGGCATGGCCTATCGTGCTATCAACCAGGAGATCTATGTTAGGGAGTGGTGTAAACACCCCAAATTTTCACTCACCTCCTCGACATTTCCACCAAACATCACAACTCCTCCCCGGAGATCGCCAGAGGGCAAAATGGTCATTTTCTGAGCCTGGAACCCGCAAAAGTCCAAATTTCATCTGCAACTCTCAAAATTTCTCTATTTTAGCTTAGATGTTCAAAATTCTACTCCTAACAGGAGACGGGAATCTCCAAATCCTGGTTCATGATTGCATTTTATAAAATATGTCATTGCATAGCATCGCATGAACATTTCATATCACTGCACTACACAGCATGTCATTTCGAGGTCTAGAACTCTCGATTTCAAAATTTTCAATCCAGATTCGAATTTCAACTCTTTTCAAAATTGATTTCAAAACCCTGGGTCTTCAAAATTATCAATTATTTCCATTTTACTCCTAGGACTCTGAATTTCAAAATATTTTCTCAGGAAAATGATCTGGATAGTTTTCAATATGGATTTCAGCCACTTCATCTCAGATTTTACCCTTTTGTCAGCAATTTCCAATATCATTCTTTTGCAAAATCACCCCACAGGGGCCAACTCTTTTCAAAATTTTTGTTTTGCCAATTAGTCCAAAATTTTATGAAAATTCCAAAAAGAGGTTTTCTAGCTTGTCTTTATTTCAATAAAGAAGCAATGTGGAGCCCATACTGAAGTGGTGTCACATAGGCTTTCCTTTTGAAAAAAACCTGAATTTTGAAAAACCCAAAAATATAGGAGCCTTGTCCCTGGATTGGCGCCACTTGTCTTTTTCTCTCTCATCCCATTTCTCTGCCATGTGTCAGCGTGGGGTTCACCTAGAGGTAGCGCCACATGTCATTTTTCTCTCCTTCCATTCTCTGACACGTGTCAGTGTGGGGACACCTTAAGATGCAGCCACATGTCATTAGACATCCTCTTCATTCCATGCCACGTGTCAGTATCCACCATCTTCACCCTGTGCCATGTGTCACTCCCATGCCACCCTGAGATGCCACATGTCATGTGTTGTCCTGTTCAGAAAAAGTGAAGCTTGTCTCCCCTGAGGTGGCGCCATTTGAAGTGTGTCTTTTGCAGAGACACGTGTCAATCTCTCCCTTTTTCAGAAAAAGCAGACTGACACATTTCTCTCCCTACTTTTCTCAGAAAAGTAGGTGACACATGTCACTTTTAGCTTCCTTCAAAAAAAGTAGAGGACACATGTCACTCTTGGCCTTCTTCAGAAAAAGCAACTATTCAAACCCAGACTGAGGTGGCGCAAATCCTGAACTTTACCTTTTCTATCTGGTCTGGGATGGCGCCACAATTACTTGTCCCTCCTTCTCTTCCCTCTGCCACGTGTCACTGCAGGATCTCCAAGAGGTGCTGCCACATGTCCACCCTCCATTCCTCCAGAATACAGCATCATTTAAATTTCAAATCCAACCCTGAGGTGGTGCCATTTGAGAAGACTCCTCCAGCTAGCTGACACTTGTCAGAAGCAGAGCCATCCTGAACCGCCACGTGTCCAAATCCCCCTGCATTAGAAAAAGTGGAAGCAACCCTCCTCTGAGGTGGCGCATTCTGCTTCCTCTGCTCCTGTCCTCCTGCCACATGGCAGTGTGGAGCCACCCTGAGGTGGCACCACATGTCAGCCTCTGCTCCCTCCAGAAAAAGCAGAAATTTGAATATTCAAACTCCTCTAAGGTGGCACCTTCTGAGCCCACTGCCCTGCTCTTCTGACACGTGTCAGTGGAGAGCCACTCTGATATGGCACCACATGGCATGCTCCTACTGCTTCTAGATTCAAATCTCAAACTCCTTTTGAGGTGGCACCATTCCAGAGCTCCCACTTGGCTTCACTTTATTATTTTATTTTTTTATTCAAAATAAACCCACCATGAAATGGCGCCACATGGAGGGCTCAGATTGAGTCTGTTTGAAATTCAAAATTTTCCAGAATTGCTACAAATACCCTAGCCCACGCCCAGTTCAGGAAGAGCCCTGTTTGAGAACTGAACTTCATAATTCCATTTTTTTCTTTCTTGGTTTCCTCTGGATTCACGCCCCTCTGGAGCCCATTATCGAGGTAGCCGCTCATTTCGGGAGTTCCAAAACCGCAGGAGAACACAAGGTAAGCCCCTATTCCAATTGATTTTATCATGATTTGATTCGTGTTGTCGTTTGAAGAAAGAGCGCATCCGAGGGATGGATCGAGCTATTCTCATAAAATGACATATATCAAAAAAATGTTTTAATGCTTTCTTGATTAGATTTCATGCATTCATCACGTTCATGCATTAAAATAAGGTAGATTTATGTCTTATTTCATTAAAATAGCATCGTTTAGGAATTTATTTGATGTTTCATGTATTCCGTGTTATTTTAGTGATTCTCTGTTTTTGTCAGTCAGTCTACTCATCATTTCATGTATTTATTTTTCTTTAAAAATGCCAAAAAAATCACAGTACGTGTCCTTAGGTGTCCCCAACAATCTGCCAAAAATTAGGAATGATTTGAAATTGTTTATTGTGTTAAAAGTTCAAAATGGTAGGTCGGGTTTTGTTACCCGGGATACGTTTTGAAAATTTACTTTCGACTTGTAAAATCGAGATCTCTCTCATATTAGGTCTGATTTTAAATCCGAAAAATGTACTGAACTCTGGATGATGTCTAGTATTTAATATGATTTTCTCAAATTTTTATGAATTTTTTTTTTATGTCTGACAAAAATCCGAGAGTTCGGGACACGTGTAAGAGCCTGAATTGGGTCTCTGAGATTTTGGATCGGCTTAAGTCGATAGGTTCTCCTTGGGTATTGCTCCAAATCCGAATCTGTAAAAATTGAATGTCATGTTCGGGATGTCCTCTGTTTGAATCTGAAAGCTTATGATTTTTAGACAGTATTACTATCCGTTTTGGATTTTTCTTGTTAATCTTCTGTTTTGTGATATTTATCTGCTCTGTTGATTTAGGCTTGAAAAGTCGTATTTTTATCTCTATTCCTGTTGATCAAATTCCAATATTATAAAATTGAAACTTGTTCTTGTGTGTGTCATTAGTTCCTCAGTTAAATATCAGAAATTTCTACGGTAGGATGCTATTTTTTATGCAATTTTACATTGGATCGAGTTGATTTTGCCTCCGTCAGAACCAAATTCTCGTTACCGAACTCACCGTAGTTCAAATCCCGGCACTGTAAAAGACCAAATTGCTTATTTTCATGTAATTTAGCAGTCTGCAAAATCTCAGATGTTTCTATGGTGGAATTCTCGTATTACTGCATTAAGTGTTGCATTTGGTTCGGGTCCGTAGGCGAAATTCGCCCTTTTTAGGATTTTCTTTAAATTTTAGTATCTAAACCATGTCATTTCATGAGTTTTAGCATTCTAGGCTGTTTATAAGAATAGGTAGATGCTTCATACCGAATTTGGTGTGATTTGGAATTCATTAGAGGCTCGGTTTAGCCATATCATCAAAACAGGGCCCCACGGGACCCTAATCCAAGCGAAAATCAAGCGAAATTCATTATTTTTTATTAATGATAGCATGTCAAAATTCTGATTTTACAGTCTTAAGGTGTTTAGCAGCATGTCATCATGTTTCATCATGCATTTCATCATCATTTGTTTCAATTCGAATTTCAAAATCTCAATTTTACCAAAATTTCCTTCAAAAAACCCTGATTTTAAAGGTGTAACCTTAATATTATGGGTGTTTTGGTCATTTAGACCACAATTTCAAATTTCAAACTATTTTCTACTGAATTTCTTGCATTTACATCATTTCAAATATCAAGAAAGCATGAAAATAGGGTTTATATCCAATTAAGTCTAATAATTTCATAATATTATTGGAAAATCTTGGAAAAACCCACATATTTGAACTAACCCTATTTCAAGTTTGGCAGGGACATCCAAAAGAGGGAGATGAAGTCTGCAATTTCTTTTATTTCATTTATTTAGTGATGTAATAATGTAAATTTTGGAATAAGAGATTTAATTTTATGCTTAGATTAGGTTGCATCTCATATAGTTTGATTTCATCAATATCCTGATTCTATGATGCATATATCTCAATTTTCAAAATTCACCGTGGATGAACACGAATGGCACGTGCACCAACTCTTAGAGAGTTGATGAACTCGGTGGAGTCCATATTTACGGCCCTAGTCGGAATGTGGACGAGGCTCAGATCCATCATCTTTCTACCAGTCACATTGAGCCTACACTATTAGGCTATCTTAAAAATGCACATCATATTTCCAATTTTTCAAAATATTGTGAATTAAATCAATTAAACTCTGAACATGTTCATGGCCACAGTCCGAATATATGAAGGATTTACTTTGACTTAATACACATTTTCCAACAAATTTCTCAGAAATTCTTTCCAAATGTTATTTCCAAAGTGCATTCATATATTCAAATCATCTGCATCATGCCATCATCTGCTTTTCCCATGATTTCCTCAAGAAAATTTCATTCTCAAGAAAATCTATTTCTCAAGAAACTCTGAGAATTTTTCAAAAGTTGGTTTTCCCAAGTCAAGTTTTTCCATAATTTTTCATGGAAAAGGTTATTTTCTCAAGATTTTCAAAAGAGAGTCTCTCACCTTTCTCAAAAATCAAGATCGATTTCCAATTTCTCAAGGCTAAAATTTTCTGAATTTCAAGTTCCTAAGATTCAATTTTCCTTCTCTAAAAGTTTTCCTATGAATCTTTAATCATTTTCCAAAGAAAATTTTCAGAGCTGGAGTTTTCTTGGCAAACATTTTCTCTTTCAATGTTTATCTTTTCTCAAGAATTCTCTCCATTTTCCCAGGATTTTCTCACATCCTCAGAAACTTTCTTATGATTTTCAAATCCTTTTATCTGAGTTTTCCTGAGAAATCGATTTCCATAATTTGCCTTAAAATATTTCCAACTCCAAAGCATTTTTCAAGCAAGCATCATGTTTTTCCTACTTCCATTTTCCAAAATCTCATAGCACATGCCTGAATTCTCTGTGCATTTAGGATAGAACACGATTTTGATGATTTAACTAAGTCAAGCACATTTTTGGTCCTTGGTTTGATTACCCCTGTTAAAGGCGGCAGGAACGGTCGAACCTCGTACCGACAGGTCGAGCCCCATCCCATGGATTTTCCCGCTATTTTAAAAAAACGGAAGCGAGTATTTCAAAACAAATTTCCAAAATCCGGTCAAGTTTGAATCGCGAAAGCATTTTCCTTTCTCTTCCGCAAGGTAGGGAAGACGAAAAAAATTTTGCGACGATAACAAGTGGATAATCATCTTTTGGGGTAGCCTTATTGAAATCTATGCAGATCCGAACTTTGCCATTCTTTTTGGGAACTGCCATGATGTTCGCCAACCAATCTGGGTAATCAATGGTATGAATAAATCTTGCCTTTAGCAGATCTTTGATTCCTTCCTTAACTTGCCACTCAACTCGAGGGTCCAACTTTCTTAACTTCTGCTTGATTGGTTTAGAATCTGGCTTTCACATGAGACGATGCTCAACTAGTTTTGGATCCAAGACTGGCATATCCTCATAGGTCCATGCAAAGACCTCTTGATGCTTTTTGAGAAAATGGATGAGTTTTGCCTTCTCATCTTCATTCAGGCTAGAACCAATTTTGAGGACTTTTGGATCAACTTCTGAGCCAATATTAACATTCTCAGTCGAATCCTAAACTAAAGATGATGGTTCATCTTGCTTTTGAATATGAGCAAACTCTAGCAAATCTTGAATAGTTGAATCAAACTCTATTGCCTCCTCATTCTGCTCTGTTGCCTTACTGATCTCCACTCTTGCCTTTATCTTATGAATTCTTGCTGGCTTGGAATTATTTTTGAGAAAATTTGGGATTGAAAATAAGCCTTTTATGGATTTAGGAGGCATGATTTGACAGACCTAAAAATGCCAAAGTTTTCCTATAGAATAAACAGATTAAATCGCTGAAGATGATTTCTAGAATGTAAGAATTGAGTAGAGGAAAATCCAAAGATTTGGTTGACAATTCAGGAAGATTATCCCATTACCAAGGATTGGGTTGTTACAAGGATTGTAACCATTGCGTTGCTTATACAACAACAAGAATAGACTTTGATAAATTTTGAAGAGAATATTGAGTGAATATTAACAGATGGCAAAAGTAAAAAAATGTCACTGATAATAAAAATCACTAATAAAGAGAGGTTGGACAGACAGTTTGCCACCACTCTTGATAATCCGAAGATACATTTGGCCTAGGAAAGATAGAAAGAGTAATGAAGGAATCCCAAGTGTATTTGGTTGCATGGTATGCATCGGACCACTGGTCTGATCGTAGATCAAACTCTAGCATAATACCCATTGAGAAACGAGTATTGACATGGATTTGTCGTTGCGAGAACTGTCTGAGGCACCTTTTTGGTTGGTAATCAACGCAAAAGAATGAACCAAGTAATCTATAGCACTTGCCACGCGCATAAGTATAGCAAAGAAGTGATTCCCGTAGGTTGAAGAAGTCCCAAACGATCTCTTCCTTATGCAAATTCTCAAGTAATGCTCGATACTGGACGTTGGGCAGTGGTGCTTTGCCATTATATCTGAATGAACTGGCTTTTGAAGGTACATGTCGAAGGAACCATGACTACATGGCATAGATGTATCCTTCCACTAACATGGTCTCTCCAAGAGCAAAACGAGTCAATCCTCGATAGAGAAAAGCTAAGGCGGCCATAGAAATTGAAAACTGACGAGTCTGTTTTCTTCCCCATCTTCACAGAAGTTGGACAACCTGAACATCGACATAATTTTGACCATCTTGGAAGAAAGTCAATCCTACTGTGAAAAGAACCATAGCATGTTGGATTCTTTCTCTAGCTGCTCTCGACAAAGTATCAACTTATTCGTATGCCCCATGATGGTGATACAACTCGAACAGGTCAACGTATTGGCAACCATCCAGCTCGATCAATGGCCAAGATCGACATCCAGTTATTCTGACTAAGGTATCTTTAATATCCAACCCCTTGACGTTGATCAGAAACTGCTGCTCAATAGCATCGTTAGGCTGATCAGCTGGTTCTGGTAATTCGATGATGTCATTGAATTCATCTATCAGCGCGGTCATCTCTCCCCATGGGAACCAGAATGTACAAGTACGAGGGTTCCATCACTCTGCCAAAGCTTGAATGAGATTTTCGTTGATTGTTTGTTTCCCAACTGTTGATGTCATCTCTAATCCACATTCATCCAAATGGTTCGAAAACATACGTGAGAAATTGGTATACCAAGAATAATACCAACGTGGAAAGAATGAAATTGTATGAAGGGACCGACGATCTAGGTATCCTTCCCTTATCTGATAGGAGACATGATCCTTGGGAAAAATGGTATCAAGTGAAAGGGATGCCATCTGGATAAAATTGAAGAAGACAAAAATATAAAGGATTAGGACATGCAAGACTTTATTGAAATAAAATAGAAGGTAGATCTTTGAAGAGATTGAGATCCAAAGGGAAGGAAGAGACACCTGGAGTTTTTGAAAGGAAATTTTAGAAAAGATTTTCAGGGTTTTTGAGATTTATTCTGAAGAAATATAAGAGATATTAAAAGAAGGAAAATATATGCCTGGATTTTTTAAAATAGATGAAATTTTGGAAGGAATATCCAGGGTTTTGAAAATGTAAAGAAATGCCAGAAATAAATGAGGGTTACAAGATAACATTCACCTTAACAAGCAAAACTATACAAGAAATGATGCGTAGAACAACACTCCCTAGAAGCTAACTTTAATATGCAAATTTTGAAGGAGTTTGTGGGACCTTAATCCTAACTCTAAGATTTAGATCGTCTGAATCCAATCAAGGTATGCCGATATACCCAAGCCGAAGCTCAAAGTACATGGCATAAGAAATATCTCTGGTTCTAAGGTAATGGTTTTCCAACATCCTTGAGCGCCTGCCGATATACTTTGGACTATAGCCCTTAGTACGTGGCAGGGGGTATTAGCCCAAATAAGTGGCTCAGTTGTGAGGCTTTTTCCCAAACTATGGTTCAGTGAGAAAGCCTAGCAACGTGAAGACCAGGACAATATAGGTAGGGGATGTTTTAAAATATGATCAACATGCAATAAAACCAGATGTCTCTAATGCAAAGTCCTAAAGAAATAGAATTTTGAAAATCATAAAGAAGCACAGACTTGCATACATTATTTGCATTCAATCCCTAGATTGGGGAGAGTTGTATTTGGCCTAAGTCTAAGTGAACATGGATAAATCTCCTCAATTTGGTACTACCAAACCATGCTTAAACCTATATGCATTAATGCCAACTGGGTTTAATTCTTGATTTTTAAGGCTGCATGAAAATGAAGCTGACATTTGAAGAATATTAACTTAGTCAAATTTAGAGAAGGCAAAGGCATTAATTCGATCGAATAAAAGATGGATCCCATCACGGTCGCCAAACTTCTGTATCCATGCAAAATTTTCTCTTAAGCGGGATCCTTTCGCATTTCAACATTTTTTTTTTTGGAATAAAAGATAAGTCACCTCTATTTTTTAAAAAGATGGGAAATAGGGACTTGCTCATCGGTACGAGGTTCGACCATTTCTGACACATTTACCAGGGGTAATCGAACCAAGGATCGAATCAATGCCATTTGCTTTGCCTAAATTTGATTAAAAAATTATTTTAAAATCCTACATGCACATTGAACCATGCTTGTGCTATGAACTTTTTAAAAAATGAAGATTTAATATATGATATATGCTTTAAAATCATTTTGATTTGAAAATACATAGAAAATATTTCAAAATTATAATTCCAAGTGAATTTCGAAATTGAGTTGAAAATACACTTTGAAAAATGTTTAAAAATGTTTTGAAATGACTTAAGAAAACTATTTGAAGTAAAATTCAAAATGGAAAATATGATTTGAAATGAAAAATAAAAATGGAAATTGAAATAAAAATTGAATTTGAATTTGAAATTACAATTGATATTGATATTGAAATTGATATTTGAAATTGAATTTGAAGTTTGAAAATTGAAATTTAAGTTTAAATTTTGAAATTGAAATTTAACTTTGAAATTGGAAATGAATTTGGAAATTGAAATTTGGAATTGAAATTAGAATTTGAAATTGGAATTTAAAAATGAATTTAGAAATTGAAATTTAAAATTTAAAATTTAAAAGTAAACTTTGAAATTGGATTGAAATTGGGATTTTGAATTTAGACTTTGAATCTGAAATTGAAATTAGAATTTGAAATCCAAAATTTAAAAATATATATCGAAATTGAAGTTTGAAATTGGTTTTCGAAAATAAAGTTAAATTTATTTTAAAAATAAGTTTTTGAAAATGAATTTTGAAAATCACTTGGAATATTTTGAAATTGAAATTAAAATAACTTGAAAATAAAAAATGATGGAATGATATAATTTTATGATGAATCAATTTAACAAAAAAAATTTAAAAGATTTCATTTTTAGAATATGATTTTATGCCTTTATATAATTTCAAATAAAATTAATTTTTAATATATTTATGACTATGGTCACAAATATATCTCAAATTAATTTATATTTTAAATTTTAATAGAGAAAGAAAAGGAAATTAATTTTCAAAAATATGAGGCTTTTCAAAAATAACCTAAATTGTAGGTCGAATTTTATTCAATAAAAGATAAAAATCCTAAGTATTGTTCGCATAATTTGATGATCAGCACACGATAAAATAATGAAATCAATACAGCTGGATGCAATGTAGAAGATGCATAGAATGATGCATGGAACAGGAAATGGAATAAACGAACAATAATTGTAAAGCAACAAATGAGATGATGAGATGAATGAATGATCGATGCTATGAGGCAGATTCTGGATCAAATCTGCTACAATTGCAGATTACAGGATGCTTATGCTACGAGGAAGCAAATGAAAAAAAATGCAGTGAAGATGAAATGCTTATGAAATTGTGCAACGTGAATGAAACAAGAAATTGTGCAACGTCAATGAAATAGGAAATCAATGCAAATGCTTATGAAAACATGAAATGCTATGAACATGAGGAATTGCTAATGCTTAGTGACAGACAATGCAGAATGATGAAATCGATGAAATGAACACACAGAGCATACACAAATCTACAGATGGATATGACAAAATGCTTGGATGCTGATGCAGATCAGATAATGTAGATGCATATGAAATTATAAAATGCGATGAAGATGAATGGATGCTGAGAGATCGGATGAATGGAAGAATCTACAATGCAGGTTGATTAAGATGCTAATGGAGGTGATGATTGGTGAGCGGAAAGAAAATGCAAGTATGAGACCCGATAAATTAGTAAAATGGTTATGCAAAGATGCAACAGTAAAAAAAAACATAGAAGAAAAATCTCTGATCGTCCAATAAGAAGGAGAAAGAAGAGAAAAGAAGAGGAGAAGAGAGAAGAAGGGAGAAGATAAGGAGAAAAGAGAGATTTTTTACCATAGGATAGGTTTGCGAGGAGAGGTGGCTCCCCCTTTATGCCACTGCCGGAGTGATCTTCTTCACTGATGAGGAAGGGAAAGAAAAAGAGGAGAAGAGGGAAAGAAGAGAGAGAGAGAGAGAGAGAGAGAGAGAGAGGAAGATGAGAAGAGGGAAGGAGGGAGAGAGAGAGCGTCAATTCTTTCTTTCTTTTTGAAAAATCTACCCCCCTTTCCCTCTCCTTTACGTGGGTTTATAAAGGAGAGGGTGGTTATAAAAATTTTAGAAACGCCCCTTCTAAACTTTAAAAATTTTTCAAAGAAGGCTTAGTTGCGAAAATTTTCCAAAAAAACCTTTCTTATTTAACCTAAAGCCACTTTTATAAAACTTTCTAAAATTTTGCCTTTTTATTTTTTGAACTTAATCCAAGAAAATGCTATAAGAAGTACAAGTGACTCAGAAGGTGGGACCTAGAGTCAGAAAAAGGTAATTTTGGAAAAATTGGGGTGTTTACAGATGGTACTCGACCATCCTTTCGAAAGTGCATTGTTGCCCAAGTCGTGGCTAGCGGTGCCTGGTAAGCATCTGGAAGCGTAAAGCCCCAAGAATCAGTGAAGGTGGGTGGGGGCGGTCTGTTTGACCAGTATTTTGACCAAGTAGTCAGACGACCTTGTCTTTCTACCACAGGGCCCCTACCCCTGACTGAGCGACAACGCATTCTCCGTGCGCCTTTTCTTCATCCCAATTTTGCACCATCCGGAGGGTCCATATTTTTTAAGCAAGAAAACTCCAAATACCAATGTAAGGTATGCTTTAGTCTAATAGTACAATAAAAACATAAAAATAAAAAATTAGTTTACTTACAGTGCGATGTGAATGCTTGATGACCAAGAACCATTGTATAACCTGGCTCTGATACCAAGTTGTAATGCCCCAAAATTTTGAACTTTATAAACCTTTTGAAATAGTTGGAAAATTATTTTTCTTTACAGAGTTTATTTCTAAAATCAACGAAAATGATTTCTTTAAAAAAAAGGGGAAGTTTGACAACTTTGGCTATGTTAGCGAGAGAACAAAGATGTAAACCATGAACAATCTGCAATTATACTTAGGAAACCATTTCTTTTATTAAAAGAAAGTGTCAAGTTTGTACAAAATTTAGATTTCTCTAGGAAAACTGTAACAAAAACCCAAAATGTCCAGAAGAAGAACTACGAGCAGAAATAGTGGATTCTGAGGTCATCTCGCAGTCGCGTTATCACCTGTTATGTACCTATTCATCACCTGTACCCATAAAATGGGTTAGTTTTGCAAAAAATTAGTAGGTGAGCACGTGAACAGAAAGAACTGAATAAGGCATAAATAATTAATGTAGCACGTATTAACTAAGCAGTTAAATATCTAAGACTAATATAGACATTATACATATCAGGTGAAGAACTAGCAAGAATATGCAGGAATGATCATAATCAGGTAGTAAGCTGAAAACTACTGAACAACTAGCAAGTCTTGTGCTAAAATTAACACAACAATTTATCAAGAAGTGTGAACAGGTTAATTTAAGTTTTGATATTAGCTGGCTTGCGGTACGCGCAGACGTAAATCGTAGAAACAACTAAGATTAGTTTGGGCGCTTGTTATTCCATGTATTTTGAATAACCCGAATAGTTAGTTGAGTCGGATCCAAAGGGGACGGCTTTCAACCAAAAAAGGATTTCCCAAAGGCTGAAAAGTGGCAACGGATGCATCATACTTCTGCAAAAGTCTATGTGATCTACCACCTAGGATAATGTCTAGTACTCCCATCTCCTAACTACAATGACTGGGGAAGCCGGATCTTTGCTCGTGGGTGGTTGTTAACAACTTGTCCATTGGAGTGTGTGTATTGATCCATTCTCTCCCTTGACAGACTACAAGAAGCGAATGCAGGGGTAAATTAACTGACGACCCATTTTATATGCTCTAGTCATTTGACCAAATGCGCATCTTGCCTGTGAAGGCGATCCCATTTTATGCATTTTCAATAATGTGCGCAAAGCACTAATCGATGTCATAAGACCATCTCCTTCAATTGTCGTAGTACTAACATGTCTCGCATGTCCAAGAGTACGCTACGAGGAAAGGGATATAGGTCCTCAATAGGAGCCTCAGCAGTGTGTTTCGCAAAGATATAATGTTTTAAAAACTTATTTTAACATTCTAAATCTTTTGAAATGATCAACAATTTGCCTACATATAGCATGCAATTTTCTTGAATCTCGCATCCAATAATGCAATGTTTGTATGCTACGCAAGTCTCAATATTAGTCTCGATAAACGGGTTTCGCAAAAGAACCCTCATCGATCAATTTGATCTTATCCCAGATCAAGGATTCCCTGAAACATATCGGGTATACGAACTAGCAGAAAAGGTACTCCTCCCGAATACACTGAGTAGGGGAGGCTTAGATGCAATAGTGCATCACACAAAAAGGGGGCTCAAACTTTACCGACAGAACTATGCAAATGAAGAACTGAGAATCTCACAAAGGACTCGATTAACTTCGAGGTTGCGTCGTTTAAACCTCAAATCTACCACGGTTGTGAGACCGAGAGTGGTGGTGACTGAAGCACATTCCATGAGGTCATAACCATGGAATTCTATGTGAAGAATGCAACAGGGAAAAGCATGTGTGATGGCAAGGTGAAAATGAAAGAAAGTAATGCAAAAGCAAGAGCCTGGGCGCGAAGCGCGATGGCAAAGCAAAATGATAGAAACAGGAAATGCGAAAGCAAAGGACAAGGATCGCAAAACTGCATCCTTGAGCAAAAGGCAGAAAGCAGTAAATGCGAAAGCAAAAGCCTGAGCGCAAAATATGGTGGCAAACATAAAATAGTAAATGCGAAAGTAAAAGCCTGGGCGCAAAGCGCGATGGCAAACAAGAAAACAGGAAATGCAAAAGCAAAGGACAAGGATCGTGAAACTGCATCCTTGAATTAAATGTGTACTTATATATGTATATGTATATAAATATATAATTAAGTCCTTTCGATCTTTAATTATTTAAGCTCAATTCAATTATTTAAGTCCTTGTGCAACTTTCCCTACCTCGAGGTATCACGAGAAAGAAGATGGCTGCTAGCATAAGTGATCCTCAGTTTGGGTCGCGGGGCACGAACGGGCTCCGTTGCGCAACTGCAAATGCATGAAGATTAGTAATCTAGGAAACGAGGAATAGAAAGTTGGAAGAAGGCTCGGCTTCTTAAAAATACAAAGCAGGGGCCAAAGGTCCCTGCCGACTTTGAAAAAGAATGGGGCAGGGGCCCCCTGCCGGTTTTTAAAAAGTGACGAGGCAGGGGCAGGAGCCGATGGCTCCTGCCAGTTTTTAAAAGAGGGGGCAGGGGCTGATGGCACATGCCAGCTTTTTTTAAAAAGCGAAGCAGGGGATGGCCCCTATCGGATATAAAAAAAGGGGCAGGGGCATCGACCTCTGCCAAAAATAAAAGAGGGGCAGGGGCCAATGGCCCCTGCCGGATCGAGAAGGAAGGGGGGGCGTAGGGGCCAAAGGCCTATGCGTTTCTTGAAAAGGAGGAGGCAGGGGCTAATGGCCCTTGTCGTCCTTGAAAGGAATCAGGGCAGGGGGCAATGGCCCCTACCGACTTCAAAAATATCAGGGCAGGGGCCATTGGCCCCTGCCAGAAACTCCAAGACAGACGGAAGGGGGGGGGGGTCCTGACCATTTTCATCGGCCCGCTGAGATAGAGGGTAGAGTGAGAGAAGGAGATGAGGGAAAGAAGAAGGGAAGGGAGGAGAGACGAAGAGCATTACCTGGGGAGGTTGCCAGAGAGGAGGGAGGTAGTCGGGCTGGGCTCGCCGGAGATGAGGAGAAGAAGAGGAAAAAAAGGGTGAGAGGGGGAGTCGGGGGAGCCGAGCGGAAAAGAGAGAGGAGACGGGGGAAGCTTTGAATGCTTCCCCCTCCCCCCCTTGCATCTTTTTAAAGACGAAGGGGAGGCAAGCGCTCTCCGATAGGCCCCAGGCGACCCATTGTCAGCCCATGACGGGCTTGTATCCGGGTCCGCAAATTTTTTTTTTTTTGTTTCTTTTACTGGGTTTTACACTCGCAACCTGCTTACAAGCGATGGTATGCATGAACAACAACTAGGTAGGGTTGTGCGAGTCGAATATTGAATGGGTGATGCCCTTCACTAACTGGTCTGGTTGTTTGGTAGAGGCAACAATCGGCAAGTTCAGATCAACACTCATGCTTCCCACAACCGAATCGATCTCTCATTGCGTTTTGTTGCACCTATAGTGAGTATTGGGTTGTTGTGCTTTAGTCAAGACTTCTTCTAACATTGACTCATGATTCACATCATGAAAAACTAGATTCATTTTCTAACAATCTTTATTTGGTGCCACAAAGAACGATTGAAGATCTGCAAAACAAATGGGCCCTACGCATGTCGGTACGCCCACACAAACGTGGGATGCACAAATATAATATTAGTGCTATGTCTGTTGTTATTCTGTGTCCCCTCGTGGTATGTTTGATGGCTTGTTCAGGGTTGGATGAAATGAAAAAAAAGACTGAACAAAGCATTGTATTTGTTCATTCTGTAACCACTGTTCCAAGTCTAACGTTTGTTTAGACCATACTCAAATGCTATGTTCCAAATGTTCATTGTTTGATGTCTGGTATGGCAAGAACGTCTTCTTTCTTGTTTCATTCGCTCATGCCCTCTTCGTTGCATTGTGCAGCTTGTGTGTCGATGACACTAGAATCCACTGCTTCTCTGTGCCATTCCCGCCGAAACCCTTCTTCTTCTTATCTGTTTCGACGTCCCTCTTATCACTGGTGGTGGTGATTAGGGATGTTGGTTGATAGCGGCGTTCAGACGACGACGTCATTCCTCATCGGGGCTACTCAAGAAGGAAGAAAAAGAAGGGGTCAGACTCCATAAAACCCCAATTGAGCAAGGCAAGAATCGTTTGGGCATCGCGTTCAGACGATGACCCTAGATTGAAGAAGTGGATTTGCATCGCTAACGGTTTCCTCCCTCGCCTCCGTCCCCGCCCCCGCCAGGAGAACTCCTTGATCGGCTCTGATGGCTTCTTCTTCATCTCCACCTGCTCAATGCGCTCTTGATTCGTGTATAACCCTCTTTTCTGCACTTCTTGGCAGGCAATGCAGCCCCTCAAGTTCTCTAGGTGCAATCCCTTGGTGGGTGTCTTCCAAATGGAGGATTCCCTCCAGTTTATCATGATCAGGGGCGCCCGGTTCATTGGGGGATTGGTGGATCTTGAGGAGATGTTGGCCGTCAAGATCTACGATTGTCGGTCGGACTTGTGGGAGCTTTGCCTGCCCTCGTACTCCAATTCTGCCCACTTCGAGTCCTTCCTCCTCTTTCCTACCAGCACTCCCTCCTGCCCCCAACCCATCAGAATTTTCGGAACGAACAAGCTCTGCTGTCAACTTGGTGGTGAAACCCCTCCTACACATCTTGAAAAATGCTACACACTCGGTCGTCGTCATGCCCACTTGGGCATAGAGCTCGTTGCACGGCCGCAGTCTGCTCCTATCACCGGTCCTTGGTAGAGCTTTGAGGAGGCAGAAGGCATCCCATGCATCTTGGTGGAGGAACCCGACGGTGAAGCTCCCAGAGTCGGTCGAAGACCTAGAGTTTTCGGCGAGGCAATCGAAGTTTGTCACCGTGAAACCGGTCTCTAACACTTGATGGTGGTGGTTGAAGAGCAACGCGTCATCCACAGTGGCTTTCCTCAGCCTTGCTCAATCGGTAGAGAGAGAAATGTATCAACAGGCGTGGTGCGCCCGTCGATGTTTTTTTTTAATCATTCCCTTTGTTCATGTTCTTTTTGTAACAGGGGGAGGTGGATCGAAAATTATACATGCTAATGAACGCGGCAGACACGTGGAACACCATCCGCCGCATCCAATGTTTGTTAAAAATAATATTCACGATGTCTTTTTCATCTCGTGCTATGCACGGGATCAGCCATCAAACATACTCTCATAGAACAGTGGAGAATGGAGACTATCAGACAAAAAAATATGAAAAAATCATTTTTTTTTGGAGCATGTGAACAGGGCAGGACAATGACTTCTGTCCTATTCACGGATGTGTGTACACACATCCGCAATTCAAATGCACCCTAAACAAAAGCTTTCTTGTAGGACAGAAGAGGGCACACCGTTGAGTTTTACACCGAGGGTATGGTTCGGACCCAGGTGGAACCAGACTCGGACCCGATTTTCAGGTATGATGTCAGGCAGAGCCGGACCTGTAAAGAGGCCAATGAGGCTTGGGCCTTAGGGCCCCTAGGCCCCAAAAAAAATTAGGGGCCCATTTTTAAGGCCAATGAGTATTGTTTAGGTAGTTTATATAAATATTTTATATATTTTTATTTAATATAATATAAATATTTGGAATATTATATTTATTTAACGTGAATGCAAATTTTATTGTTATTTTGATTCTTTAAAAAAAAATCGGAGGCGCTGCCCCCGAACTCCTACCATTAATAGGGGGGCCATTTTTTCCCTCCGCCTCAGGCCCCATAAAACACAGGTACGGCTCTGATGTCAGGTCTGAACCTGGGTCTAATTGGGTCCACTATAAGAAAAATCATACTCGGACTCGATAAGAACTACATGAACGAGACCTGGACCATACCCAATAAAACCATATTTTTTATCATTTTTACATTGAAAATTTGTGGGCCATAATCGAAACTCGGGTCCAATCTGGGTCTGGTATAAAATTTTACAAACTATACTTGGGTCCATGTATTAATCGGACCCAGGTCTTAATCGGGTCTTCTTATTTATCACCATTCCAGAACCCTACACAGTTTGGTTTGGGTCGGGTCCGAGTAAACCTGACCCGTTGACACCCCTATGTGTATTCAGAGTCCAAACCAAAATAAACCCAATCCATTGACATCTCCCCCTTGTGGGCCAACACTGCAGAAATACTTCCCTCTTGAGGGCGTTTCATAGTGTCTCCGGTTTTTGTGTGGGGCTAACAGGC
Organism: Nuphar pumila; assembly: GCF_984573655.1. Classification (NCBI taxonomy): domain Eukaryota; kingdom Viridiplantae; phylum Streptophyta; class Magnoliopsida; order Nymphaeales; family Nymphaeaceae; genus Nuphar; species Nuphar pumila. The sequence goes on along the minus strand of NC_143256.1, from coordinate 31,523,516 downwards.
CCTGTCAAACAGGGAAGGAAAACCTCCTTGTTTTGTGCATTGGCAGGAGGTTTTTTTTCTCAATTTTCGAGGAAAAAAAGTTGCTGTGATATTCGCAGCAGCGACTTTTTCCGCGGATAAAGTTATTTTAGATATAATTTTGTCCACACAATCAAACACGCCCTCTTTGTTAAATAAACTGTCTTTGATATGAATCATGGAATATAGTGCAAAACGTGATACAGCAAAAAATCGTTAAAGAAAGAATACATGATTGAAAATGTTTTGCATAAAAAGATTAAAAAAAAAATTAATTTACAGAAGGATCGGAAAATAGCATATATGGGTTTAATTTGTTCTTAATGTTATAAAATTAAGTTTAGGAAAGGGGACATATATATGAGGGATCTTTCCTTGAAAGTCAATTCAAGCTATAGGATTTAAAGTCAGGATCCAAGACTCAACACGATTTGAAGCTAGGATCTAATAATTTTGAAATTTGGATCCACAATAAGTTATTTTTTAAGCATGTTTTAGGAACTTTTTCTCTCAAAATAAGTTATTTTCAGCATTTTGAAGTAAGAGGGAATTTCCTTTTTTCGTTTTTCATAGTTTTATTGAAAACGATGTTTTCTAAACAGAGTTTCCCCAACTTTGGGTGGGAACATTTTAAAATGATTGAGAAAAAAAATGTAATATTTTGCAATAGCTGATCTTTGAAAACATCATAATTTGTTTGGATTTTATTGTTTTAATTGCAATAAAATCATGATTTTTTTTTCAAAATATCACAATACATTTGGTGATTATGAACAGGAGCGTACTTGGAGTTTGACAAAGAAGGTTAAGGACAATGTGAACAGAAAATTTGTCCATTTTAAACGTGCAAGGAAAAGATTTGGCAACTTAGTTTACCATTTTAAAGTAAGTGGATTCTTGGTTGGTTAAAAGGGTCGGTCGCTAGGCGGGTTGATCCAATACACTAATACGTTTGACCGTTGGAGATGACCGTTAGTTAACTGGTAAAAAAATGGAAAGGAACAGAACGAGTTCCCGGGTGTTTTTTTGAAAACCTCAAAAAGGAAAACTCCTGCAGCTTGAGATCTGAATGGAGTTCTCTTCCTTCTCCCCCATGAGAGCAGATTGTGGCTCCCCATCTTCATCTCCGCCCACCCCTCCTTCCCCTCTTCCAGTGAGCACAGGCCCTGGTAGCCAGAGGTACTCCTTTTCGCCTT